>NW_022204352.1:0-50080 GCF_007655135.1 Punica granatum | reverse complement strand
TATTCCTTGTGAAATCATGTGTTATGATTATAGAAATTATTTAAGACGAATGTAGTGGTAGTTAGATTAAGGAATCGGTATTGCTATGTTGTTTGAACGGATATGAACAATACGGCCTTTGTGATACACCTTGACTTGGATATGCAGTGTGATTGAGTATGTGGATCGTGTAAGAAATATATGATGATAATGTGATTCAATTGGGAATATGATGAGAATTTTATTTGTGTATACGGAGGTTGTGATAATTTGAGAATAAGAATTTGGTGTGAGTTTATGATGTGTGATGGCCGGTTACAGTTGATTGTTTTTGTGATTGTTGTTTGACTATAGCCATGGGACCGCTGGACCCGGCGGATTACAAAATGGGCCAGATTGGCCGCTGGACCCAGCGGAAAAAAATAGGGGCATGATCGGCGCTGGACCCGGCGGAATATAAACAGGGGCCTAATCGGCCGCTGGACCCGGCGGAATAGAAAAAAGGGGCTTGATCGGCGCTAAGACCCGGCGGAATACAAACTGAGGTCAACTCTTACCGCCAGAGGTTAATAGGCGGCCCCCGCTTATGAGATATGGATATTGGGAGTTGAGAATGATATGTGCGAGAAGTGCGGGTCACGGTACCGTTGCAACTCTGTTGCGAGGGAATGCAACCCTATGGCTATATTGATTTGGTTGTGTTGTATATTGTTTGTTTGGTTGGATTGCTGTAAATGTGATGATTAATATGATTGTCTGAATTATTGTATGGAAGTCGTGTTGTTTGCTAATTTGATTTAGTTAGGTTATGAGTGCAAAATGATGTTGGTTAATGGTTAATTCTAATATTAGTTGATATGGTTATAAGGGCAATTGATTGTTGATGAATGAACTTAGTAATCATTTGTACGTATTGTCTAGTATGTCGTGTTGGTGAATTAATTGATAGACTTGCTTATGCTACTACTATCTGTAGGAATATTTGGTTGTCTAAAATATATTTATCTCTTATTATTATTCATTTTGCTTTGGAATTTAGTGCTCACTGAGATGCAGCTCACACCCTGCATACATTTTTCCAGATAAGCTTCCGATTGCGCGGAGGAACCACTTTTTGATATCGGGGATCAGCTTGGAGGACTAGGTAGGAACCTTAGTTATTTAATAGATATCCTTTCTGTATAGAATGGACTTGAGAATGTCACGACCTGAAATTTTTGTCTAGTTGGTTTAGCAATGTAGTTTTGCTAGAATCGTACTTATATAAAATATAAGCTAGAGCATTTGTAGTAGTTGTATGTTTTTGAGAGTTATGGAAAGCAGATTTTATATGAATAGTTACGTGATAATGGATGTCGAAGAAATATAGGGAAAATTCAGCTGAAATTTCGGGTCGTGACAATTTGGTATCAGAGCCTAGGTTAGGAGATCCTGTAGACTTAAGTTGAAGCTTGATCCCCGAGTAATTTTGGATAATTGTGGTGATTTTGCTAGTATTTCTTGAATTCTATGCTGGTTGATTGAGTTGTTATTGCTTCGGATTTGTTAGTAAATAAGTATGGGTTTATGTCTGCTTCTTGAAATTTACATTTGCGCTGCACAATATGAAAATTGATATTAAGCAGTTGACGATTGGGAATATCACTAAAAAAAAAAAGGTTTTGCATATCAGGTTTTACAGAAGTTCTTGCAACTCTTTGAGCATGTATATTTGATTTAGTTTGTCAGAATATTGTTTGGATCTCCAATTGAATTAAATAATTGCGATCATGTTTGTAATCTTCTTCTTTCTCTGGTGAACAATGAAAATATAGACTTTTGGCCGTGTATACTAATATTCTTGTATAATTATAAGTTGACTTGACTTATGTTTGAGAGGGTTGTTATTCTTGAAAGAAGCAAAGTGATAGAAAGTCGGATAAGGATAATTTGGGGGTTCAGAATAGCAGAAAAAGTATGATTGATTGAATTCTTGACGATAAGGTATATATATATATATATAAAGAAGACTCGATTTTGCATTTGGCTAAATTATTGTTATATGATGTATGTGCTGAGTTCCTATTAATCAGGTTCTCCTTTTTCTTAAATCACGTTCCTTCTCTATAAATTGGTTAACGATTCGATCTGAAGCGGAGTAAGGATAGATGAGACCCATAAATAGAAAGCGTAGGCTATGTGTTTTATTTTGATTGTTTAGAAGACTTATTGGAGTTGAAAATTTAAAGAATGACCCTAAGTAGTAATTTGGGCTTGAAATCAGTTGCTATGGAAGTGTTGTGTATGTGATAACGATTTGATTTCTTCTTGTGTCTGAATGTGTATTCCTGCGAATTCGATGGAATGAGCAAATCGAAGAATAAAATCGGAAAGTAGATGATTAATTTATTGGAATTTTACTTTTTCTCTGAACTAAGTAAGAGAGGGACTTGTTCATAGATTGATTTAGTGGATTATTAAATTGAAGAAGTGAAAGGCAAGACCTAAATTGGGGCTTCAGAACAAAGGTGAATTGAATTGGAAGCAGATGTGCTTGAGTTTTGATTGTGACTTCCTCGTTTAGTTGTTATGTTAGTTATTCGATTAGTTTCAATCTTAATTGCCCTATTTACTTATGAGAAACTTTTAATACTTCACTAACATATTAGTAAGATTTTTTAGAGGTTGATCTTCATTAATTTCTTTGTGCTTGGTTAAAGAATAAGCTTGGGACTTAAGTATACTTTTCGAAATCTATACATAATTATTATAATACATTAAGATTTGAGTAGAGGGAAGCACCTCAAGTTCCCCATTGGTCAAGTTCCACATTAAATCAGCGTCATGATCAATTATTCCTCAAGCTCCAAATGAGTATTGGATTCGGTTAAGTATCAGAGTCAAGATATATCTCAGCTATACAGACATGAGTTCACAAGGATTCTTTACAGATCAAGTTCAGAGGTATTCTTTCGAGAAGTTCCCGCGACTTTTGAGCATATTTGTTAGATTTATTTCATTGGGATATTTCCTGGAGTATCAATTATTCAATGTTCTCTGTCATCCTGCGTTCTTCGGTTCTACCAAATGGTGATCCTAGTTTATTTTCTCCTTTATATCTGCAATCAGTCAAGGTTGATGTTGTCGTGATAATGATCTGATGGGATTGAGAGAATTGTTGCTCTGCTTATTCAACGGGATCTTACTTGGTTTTCATCATGGATCTTGGGATTCTATTATTGTTTAGATTAATAATTTTACTTTGGCATCATCGTATAATTCAGCAGGGTTTCTGGTATTCTAAATTATATCTATCAGCTACCTACCCTGGCATGGATAATTATTCCACTGGAAAAGCTATCAGATTTAGAGAAGCCAATTCTACCATCCGCCGGGACATATACAAATCTTTGATCACTCAAGACAGATTTGGCGTTTATTTCAGTTTATTTATCCCAGCGACATGGAATGAATTCTATTGATTAGGTTTTGGATAGAGTTTTCGGTATTCGAACTCGACAATCTTAGAGTTGCTTTCGAGATGGAGATTTGGATATTCTACAAGATTTGGGCTCATATCATCAAATGTATTATAGTGGCTCAGCGGAAGCTTGGTGATCTATGAAGGTGTTTGGAAAAGTCAGTTCAGAGGTGATATGGGGACCTGAAGATGCTATAACCCTTAATCCTCTATATATGCATTCATTTACTTACATGTTATATAAGTGCGCGTGTATATATATGTATGTTACGTACATATCTGAAGCATCAAAAAAGAAAAAAGAAAAAGAGGTGGTGGTGCCATGGACCCCACGTGGCTCAACCTTTCCCTCCTGTCTCCCCAGCATGCCTCATTTCCACCGCCTCAGCATTCACATCATTCATGTATTTATTTATTTATTCCTTTCCCTTGTCTGTTTGGTTTGGTTTCACGGGGGAAAGGGGAAGAAGAAGAAAACGATGCAGAACAAGAGAACAAATAGAGGAAACAGAGAGAGAGGGCTAGAGAACGATAGAGAGAGAGAGAGAGAGAGGACCGCTCTGTGTAAATTCGAGGGAGAAGAGGCAGAATTAAAGGATAGGTTCGAGGAGTCTTCAAGCCAAGCTGGGGCTCTGTTCATGGGACAATGAACAGAACGAACCAGACTAGAGAAACAACACGGGGGAGATGATCGAGCTGAGCAAATTTTGAAAGGGAAAATGACTAAGCTTGGAGTTCTTGATTAGTAAGTTGATTCTCCTAACCCTAGACACTCTTATTCACTGAGTTAGGTGCGGATTGAGCTATTTCCCTCTTCGTTTCAGTTTGGTTTCCAGTTTGAGGTACCCACGAATTAAGAAGTTTCGACTGTAAGTTAGCTCTCCGGGGCCTTGGCGTTCTTAATCACTCATTTCATGTTCTTTTTGGCTGGTTTGAATTCGTTTCAGCTATGGCCAAGGCATTTATAGCTTTCATGTAAAGTCGGTTTCATAATATTCGATTGTCTGCATCCTTAAGAGTGTGCTTATAGGTTGTGAATTGGTGAGCTTATACTGGTATGATAGTGCTGGTCGGGGAATCTCTGCTCAATATATATACACACACATATATATGTGGATGGTTGGGGGTAATTGGCTTTAATTACCTTCCACTTACTGTGGTGATGGAACTTGGCATGAATGCAATGGATTCTAATGACTGTGAAGAAAGATTATGTTTTGATTAGAGAAGTGAAGGGTGCGCTTACTAGTACGTGTGTGTTTGCCTAAGGTCTTAACATGTTAAGAGTTATGAGCAACATGGCTAAACTCCCATTATTGTTTTTATATAAGATTGTGAATGAATATTGGGCTGAGTTCTTCCTCATGTGCTTACATAAGATTGGGATATGTTAAATTGATTGATAAGTTTAAGATAAAGTCAAGGTAAGCAAGGTGGTCGATATGTGTAAGCCATTGTAAATGCTTAGGTAAATAAGGAGATGTATTGATTGATAAGTGCACGTCCATATTCCGAAATGGATGAAATGAAATGTTCTGTACTGTTAATTATGAAAGGGATAGGTAAAAAAGTACTTGTTAATTATGAAAGCTTTATATTATAGCTATCATAATGAAAGAACTAGGGAGTTGAACTGATGTATGTTTATGCGCTTAGCTAGTATATAATCTAACATTTATGCTTGTAATTTAATTCTAAAAGGAAATAGATAATCAGTAAACGGGTGTGCGAAGTGGTTTGATATTGTATTGTATCATGTATGCATAATTTAGTCTTGATTAGGGACCGAGGTGACTGAATCCCGGCATTTGAAAGGCTTGATTCGATGGGCTATATTTTGGAGTTAGGTGAGTACTTTATTCCATTGTGAAATGATATATATATATGATATGTGAATACTCTATTCCCTTGTGAAATCATGTGTTATGATTATAGAAATTATTTAAGACGAATGTAGTGGTAGTTAGATTAAGGAATCGGTATTGCTATGTTGTTTGAACGGATATGAACAATACGGCCTTTGTGATACACCTTGACTTGGGATATGCAGTGTGATTGAGTATGTGGATCGTGTAAGAAATATATGATGATAATGTGATTCAATTGGGAATATGATGAGAATTTTATTTGTGTATACGGAGGTTGTGATAATTTGAGAATAAGAATTTGGTGTGAGTTTATGATGTGTGATGGCCGGTTACAGTTGATTGTTTTTGTGATTGTTGTTTGACTATAGCCATGGGACCGCTGGACCCGGCGGATTACAAAATGGGCCAGATTGGCCGCTGGACCCAGCGGAATAAAAATAGGGGCATGATCGGCCGCTGGACCCGGCGGAATATAAACAGGGGCCTAATCGGCCGCTGGACCCGGCGGAATAGAAAAAGGGGCTTGATCGGCCGCTAAGACCCGGCGGAATACAAACTGAGGTCAACTCTTACCGCCAGAGGTTAATAGGCGGCCCCCGCTTATGAGATATGGATATTGGGAGTTGAGAATGATATGTGCGAGAAGTGCGGGGTCACGGTACCGTTGCAACTCTGTTGCGAGGGAATGCAACCCTATGGCTATATTGATTTGGTTGTGTTGTATATTGTTTGTTTGGTTGGATTGCTGTAAATGTGATGATTAATATGATTGTCTGAATTATTGTATGGAAGTCGTGTTGTTTGCTAATTTGATTTAGTTAGGTTATGAGTGCAAAATGATGTTGGTTAATGGTTAATTCTAATATTAGTTGATATGGTTATAAGGGCAATTGATTGTTGATGAATGAACTTAGTAATCATTTGTACGTATTGTCTAGTATGTCGTGTTGGTGAATTAATTGATAGACTTGCTTATGCTACTACTATCTGTAGGAATATTTGGTTGTCTAAAATATATTTATCTCTTATTATTATTCATTTTGCTTTGGAATTTAGTGCTCACTGAGATGCAGCTCACACCCTGCATACATTTTTCCAGATAAGCTTCCGATTGCGCGGAGGAACCACTTTTTGATATCGGGGATCAGCTTGGAGGACTAGGTAGGAACCTTAGTTATTTAATAGATATCCTTTCTGTATAGAATGGACTTGAGAATGTCACGACCTGAAATTTTTGTCTAGTTGGTTTAGCAATGTAGTTTTGCTAGAATCGTACTTATATAAATATATAAGCTAGAGCATTTGTAGTAGTTGTATGTTTTTGAGAGTTATGGAAAGCAGATTTTATATGAATAGTTACGTGATAATGGATGTCGAAGAAATATAGGGAAAATTCAGCTGAAATTTCGGGTCGTGACAATTTTGGTATCAGAGCCTAGGTTAGGAGATCCTGTAGACTTAAGTTGAAGCTTGATCCCCGAGTAATTTTTGGATAATTGTGGTGATTTTGCTAGTATTTCTTGAATTCTATGCTGGTTGATTGAGTTGTTATTGCTTCGGATTTGTTAGTAAATAAGTATGGGTTTATGTCTGCTTCTTGAAATTTACATTTGCGCTGCACAATATGAAAATTGATATTAAGCAGTTGACGATTGGGAATATCACTAAAAAAAAAAAGGTTTTGCATATCAGGTTTTACAGAAGTTCTTGCAACTCTTTGAGCATGTATATTTGATTTAGTTTGTCAGAATATTGTTTGGATCTCCAATTGAATTAAATAATTGCGATCATGTTTGTAATCTTCTTCTTTCTCTGGTGAACAATGAAAATATAGACTTTTGGCCGTGTATACTAATATTCTTGTATAATTATAAGTTGACTTGACTTATGTTTGAGAGGGTTGTTATTCTTGAAAGAAGCAAAGTGATAGATAGCCTGATTAGGAGCTCAGAATTGGAAGAAAGTCGGATAAGGATAATTTGGGGGTTAAGAATAGCAGAAAAAGTATGATTGATTGAATTCTTGACGATAAGGTATATATATATATATATATAAAGAAGACTCGATTTTGCATTTGGCTAAATTATTGTTATATGATGTATGTGCTGAGTTCCTATTAATCAGGTTCTCCTTTTTCTTAAATCACGTTCCTTCTCTATAAATTGGTTAACGATTCGATCTGAAGCGGAGTAAGGATAGATGAGACCCATAAATAGAAAGCGTAGGCTATGTGTTTTATTTTGATTGTTTAGAAGACTTATTGGAGTTGAAAATTTAAAGAATGACCCTAAGTAGTAATTTGGGCTTGAAATCAGTTGCTATGGAAGTGTTGTGTATGTGATAACGATTTGATTTCTTCTTGTGTCTGAATGTGTATTCCTGCGAATTCGATGGAATGAGCAAATCGAAGAATAAAATCGGAAAGTAGATGATTAATTTATTGGAATTTTACTTTTTCTCTGAACTAAGTAAGAGAGGGACTTGTTCATAGATTGATTTAGTGGATTATTAAATTGAAGAAGTGAAAGGCAAGACCTAAATTGGGGCTTCAGAACAAAGGTGAATTGAATTGGAAGCAGATGTGCTTGAGTTTTGATTGTGACTTCCTCGTTTAGTTGTTATGTTAGTTATTCGATTAGTTTCAATCTTAATTGCCCTATTTACTTATGAGAAACTTTTAATACTTCACTAACATATTAGTAAGATTTTTTAGAGGTTGATCTTCATTAATTTCTTTGTGCTTGGTTAAAGAATAAGCTTGGGACTTAAGTATACTTTTCGAAATCTATACATAATTATTATAATACATTAAGATTTGAGTAGAGGGAAGCACCTCAAGTTCCCCATTGGTCAAGTTCCACATTAAATCAGCGTCATGATCAATTATTCCTCAAGCTCCAAATGAGTATTGGATTCGGTTAAGTATCAGAGTCAAGATATATCTCAGCTATACAGACATGAGTTCACAAGGATTCTTTACAGATCAAGTTCAGAGGTATTCTTTCGAGAAGTTCCCGCGACTTTTGAGCATATTTGTTAGATTTATTTCATTGGGATATTTCCTGGAGTATCAATTATTCAATGTTCTCTGTCATCCTGCGTTCTTCGGTTCTACCAAATGGTGATCCTAGTTTATTTTCTCCTTTATATCTGCAATCAGTCAAGGTTGATGTTGTCGTGATAATGATCTGATGGGATTGAGAGAATTGTTGCTCTGCTTATTCAACGGGATCTTACTTGGTTTTCATCATGGATCTTGGGATTCTATTATTGTTTAGATTAATAATTTTACTTTGGCATCATCGTATAATTCAGCAGGGTTTCTGGTATTCTAAATTATATCTATCAGCTACCTACCCTGGCATGGATAATTATTCCACTGGAAAAGCTATCAGATTTAGAGAAGCCAATTCTACCATCCGCCGGGACATATACAAATCTTTGATCACTCAAGACAGATTTGGCGTTTATTTCAGTTTATTTATCCCAGCGACATGGAATGAATTCTATTGATTAGGTTTTGGATAGAGTTTTCGGTATTCGAACTCGACAATCTTAGAGTTGCTTTCGAGATGGAGATTTGGATATTCTACAAGATTTGGGCTCATATCATCAAATGTATTATAGTGGCTCAGCGGAAGCTTGGTGATCTATGAAGGTGTTTGGAAAAGTCAGTTCAGAGGTGATATGGGGACCTGAAGATGCTATAACCCTTAATCCTCTATATATGCATTCATTTACTTACATGTTATATAAGTGCGCGTGTATATATATGTATGTTACGTACATATCTGAAGCATCAAAAAAGAAAAAAGAAAAAGAGGTGGTGGTGCCATGGACCCCACGTGGCTCAACCTTTCCCTCCTGTCTCCCCAGCATGCCTCATTTCCACCGCCTCAGCATTCACATCATTCATGTATTTATTTATTTATTCCTTTCCCTTGTCTGTTTGGTTTGGTTTCACGGGGGAAAGGGGAAGAAGAAGAAAACGATGCAGAACAAGAGAACAAATAGAGGAAACAGAGAGAGAGGGCTAGAGAACGATAGAGAGAGAGAGAGAGAGAGGACCGCTCTGTGTAAATTCGAGGGAGAAGAGGCAGAATTAAAGGATAGGTTCGAGGAGTCTTCAAGCCAAGCTGGGGCTCTGTTCATGGGACAATGAACAGAACGAACCAGACTAGAGAAACAACACGGGGGAGATGATCGAGCTGAGCAAATTTTGAAAGGGAAAATGACTAAGCTTGGAGTTCTTGATTAGTAAGTTGATTCTCCTAACCCTAGACACTCTTATTCACTGAGTTAGGTGCGGATTGAGCTATTTCCCTCTTCGTTTCAGTTTGGTTTCCAGTTTGAGGTACCCACGAATTAAGAAGTTTCGACTGTAAGTTAGCTCTCCGGGGCCTTGGCGTTCTTAATCACTCATTTCATGTTCTTTTTGGCTGGTTTGAATTCGTTTCAGCTATGGCCAAGGCATTTATAGCTTTCATGTAAAGTCGGTTTCATAATATTCGATTGTCTGCATCCTTAAGAGTGTGCTTATAGGTTGTGAATTGGTGAGCTTATACTGGTATGATAGTGCTGGTCGGGGAATCTCTGCTCAATATATATACACACACATATATATGTGGATGGTTGGGGGTAATTGGCTTTAATTACCTTCCACTTACTGTGGTGATGGAACTTGGCATGAATGCAATGGATTCTAATGACTGTGAAGAAAGATTATGTTTTGATTAGAGAAGTGAAGGGTGCGCTTACTAGTACGTGTGTGTTTGCCTAAGGTCTTAACATGTTAAGAGTTATGAGCAACATGGCTAAACTCCCATTATTGTTTTTATATAAGATTGTGAATGAATATTGGGCTGAGTTCTTCCTCATGTGCTTACATAAGATTGGGATATGTTAAATTGATTGATAAGTTTAAGATAAAGTCAAGGTAAGCAAGGTGGTCGATATGTGTAAGCCATTGTAAATGCTTAGGTAAATAAGGAGATGTATTGATTGATAAGTGCACGTCCATATTCCGAAATGGATGAAATGAAATGTTCTGTACTGTTAATTATGAAAGGGATAGGTAAAAAAGTACTTGTTAATTATGAAAGCTTTATATTATAGCTATCATAATGAAAGAACTAGGGAGTTGAACTGATGTATGTTTATGCGCTTAGCTAGTATATAATCTAACATTTATGCTTGTAATTTAATTCTAAAAGGAAATAGATAATCAGTAAACGGGTGTGCGAAGTGGTTTGATATTGTATTGTATCATGTATGCATAATTTAGTCTTGATTAGGGACCGAGGTGACTGAATCCCGGCATTTGAAAGGCTTGATTCGATGGGCTATATTTTGGAGTTAGGTGAGTACTTTATTCCATTGTGAAATGATATATATATATATGATATGTGAATACTCTATTCCCTTGTGAAATCATGTGTTATGATTATAGAAATTATTTAAGACGAATGTAGTGGTAGTTAGATTAAGGAATCGGTATTGCTATGTTGTTTGAACGGATATGAACAATACGGCCTTTGTGATACACCTTGACTTGGGATATGCAGTGTGATTGAGTATGTGGATCGTGTAAGAAATATATGATGATAATGTGATTCAATTGGGAATATGATGAGAATTTTATTTGTGTATACGGAGGTTGTGATAATTTGAGAATAAGAATTTGGTGTGAGTTTATGATGTGTGATGGCCGGTTACAGTTGATTGTTTTTGTGATTGTTGTTTGACTATAGCCATGGGACCGCTGGACCCGGCGGATTACAAAATGGGCCAGATTGGCCGCTGGACCCAGCGGAATAAAAATAGGGGCATGATCGGCCGCTGGACCCGGCGGAATATAAACAGGGGCCTAATCGGCCGCTGGACCCGGCGGAATAGAAAAAGGGGCTTGATCGGCCGCTAAGACCCGGCGGAATACAAACTGAGGTCAACTCTTACCGCCAGAGGTTAATAGGCGGCCCCCGCTTATGAGATATGGATATTGGGAGTTGAGAATGATATGTGCGAGAAGTGCGGGGTCACGGTACCGTTGCAACTCTGTTGCGAGGGAATGCAACCCTATGGCTATATTGATTTGGTTGTGTTGTATATTGTTTGTTTGGTTGGATTGCTGTAAATGTGATGATTAATATGATTGTCTGAATTATTGTATGGAAGTCGTGTTGTTTGCTAATTTGATTTAGTTAGGTTATGAGTGCAAAATGATGTTGGTTAATGGTTAATTCTAATATTAGTTGATATGGTTATAAGGGCAATTGATTGTTGATGAATGAACTTAGTAATCATTTGTACGTATTGTCTAGTATGTCGTGTTGGTGAATTAATTGATAGACTTGCTTATGCTACTACTATCTGTAGGAATATTTGGTTGTCTAAAATATATTTATCTCTTATTATTATTCATTTTGCTTTGGAATTTAGTGCTCACTGAGATGCAGCTCACACCCTGCATACATTTTTCCAGATAAGCTTCCGATTGCGCGGAGGAACCACTTTTTGATATCGGGGATCAGCTTGGAGGACTAGGTAGGAACCTTAGTTATTTAATAGATATCCTTTCTGTATAGAATGGACTTGAGAATGTCACGACCTGAAATTTTTGTCTAGTTGGTTTAGCAATGTAGTTTTGCTAGAATCGTACTTATATAAATATATAAGCTAGAGCATTTGTAGTAGTTGTATGTTTTTGAGAGTTATGGAAAGCAGATTTTATATGAATAGTTACGTGATAATGGATGTCGAAGAAATATAGGGAAAATTCAGCTGAAATTTCGGGTCGTGACAATTTTGGTATCAGAGCCTAGGTTAGGAGATCCTGTAGACTTAAGTTGAAGCTTGATCCCCGAGTAATTTTTGGATAATTGTGGTGATTTTGCTAGTATTTCTTGAATTCTATGCTGGTTGATTGAGTTGTTATTGCTTCGGATTTGTTAGTAAATAAGTATGGGTTTATGTCTGCTTCTTGAAATTTACATTTGCGCTGCACAATATGAAAATTGATATTAAGCAGTTGACGATTGGGAATATCACTAAAAAAAAAAGGTTTTGCATATCAGGTTTTACAGAAGTTCTTGCAACTCTTTGAGCATGTATATTTGATTTAGTTTGTCAGAATATTGTTTGGATCTCCAATTGAATTAAATAATTGCGATCATGTTTGTAATCTTCTTCTTTCTCTGGTGAACAATGAAAATATAGACTTTTGGCCGTGTATACTAATATTCTTGTATAATTATAAGTTGACTTGACTTATGTTTGAGAGGGTTGTTATTCTTGAAAGAAGCAAAGTGATAGATAGCCTGATTAGGAGCTCAGAATTGGAAGAAAGTCGGATAAGGATAATTTGGGGGTTAAGAATAGCAGAAAAAGTATGATTGATTGAATTCTTGACGATAAGGTATATATATATATATATAAAGAAGACTCGATTTTGCATTTGGCTAAATTATTGTTATATGATGTATGTGCTGAGTTCCTATTAATCAGGTTCTCCTTTTTCTTAAATCACGTTCCTTCTCTATAAATTGGTTAACGATTCGATCTGAAGCGGAGTAAGGATAGATGAGACCCATAAATAGAAAGCGTAGGCTATGTGTTTTATTTTGATTGTTTAGAAGACTTATTGGAGTTGAAAATTTAAAGAATGACCCTAAGTAGTAATTTGGGCTTGAAATCAGTTGCTATGGAAGTGTTGTGTATGTGATAACGATTTGATTTCTTCTTGTGTCTGAATGTGTATTCCTGCGAATTCGATGGAATGAGCAAATCGAAGAATAAAATCGGAAAGTAGATGATTAATTTATTGGAATTTTACTTTTTCTCTGAACTAAGTAAGAGAGGGACTTGTTCATAGATTGATTTAGTGGATTATTAAATTGAAGAAGTGAAAGGCAAGACCTAAATTGGGGCTTCAGAACAAAGGTGAATTGAATTGGAAGCAGATGTGCTTGAGTTTTGATTGTGACTTCCTCGTTTAGTTGTTATGTTAGTTATTCGATTAGTTTCAATCTTAATTGCCCTATTTACTTATGAGAAACTTTTAATACTTCACTAACATATTAGTAAGATTTTTTAGAGGTTGATCTTCATTAATTTCTTTGTGCTTGGTTAAAGAATAAGCTTGGGACTTAAGTATACTTTTCGAAATCTATACATAATTATTATAATACATTAAGATTTGAGTAGAGGGAAGCACCTCAAGTTCCCCATTGGTCAAGTTCCACATTAAATCAGCGTCATGATCAATTATTCCTCAAGCTCCAAATGAGTATTGGATTCGGTTAAGTATCAGAGTCAAGATATATCTCAGCTATACAGACATGAGTTCACAAGGATTCTTTACGGATCAAGTTCAGAGGTATTCTTTCGAGAAGTTCCCGCGACTTTTGAGCATATTTGTTAGATTTATTTCATTGGGATATTTCCTGGAGTATCAATTATTCAATGTTCTCTGTCATCCTGCGTTCTTCGGTTCTACCAAATGGTGATCCTAGTTTATTTTCTCCTTTATATCTGCAATCAGTCAAGGTTGATGTTGTCGTGATAATGATCTGATGGGATTGAGAGAATTGTTGCTCTGCTTATTCAACGGGATCTTACTTGGTTTTCATCATGGATCTTGGGATTCTATTATTGTTTAGATTAATAATTTTACTTTGGCATCATCGTATAATTCAGCAGGGTTTCTGGTATTCTAAATTATATCTATCAGCTACCTACCCTGGCATGGATAATTATTCCACTGGAAAAGCTATCAGATTTAGAGAAGCCAATTCTACCATCCGCCGGGACATATACAAATCTTTGATCACTCAAGACAGATTTGGCGTTTATTTCAGTTTATTTATCCCAGCGACATGGAATGAATTCTATTGATTAGGTTTTGGATAGAGTTTTCGGTATTCGAACTCGACAATCTTAGAGTTGCTTTCGAGATGGAGATTTGGATATTCTACAAGATTTGGGCTCATATCATCAAATGTATTATAGTGGCTCAGCGGAAGCTTGGTGATCTATGAAGGTGTTTGGAAAAGTCAGTTCAGAGGTGATATGGGGACCTGAAGATGCTATAACCCTTAATCCTCTATATATGCATTCATTTACTTACATGTTATATAAGTGCGCGTGTATATATATGTATGTTACGTACATATCTGAAGCATCAAAAAAGAAAAAAGAAAAAGAGGTGGTGGTGCCATGGACCCCACGTGGCTCAACCTTTCCCTCCTGTCTCCCCAGCATGCCTCATTTCCACCGCCTCAGCATTCACATCATTCATGTATTTATTTATTTATTCCTTTCCCTTGTCTGTTTGGTTTGGTTTCACGGGGGAAAGGGGAAGAAGAAGAAAACGATGCAGAACAAGAGAACAAATAGAGGAAACAGAGAGAGAGGGCTCGAGAGAGAGAGAGAGAGAGAGAGGACCGCTCTGTGTAAATTCGAGGGAGAAGAGGCAGAATTAAAGGATAGGTTCGAGGAGTCTTCAAGCCAAGCTGGGGCTCTGTTCATGGGACAATGAACAGAACGAACCAGACTAGAGAAACAACACGGGGGAGATGATCGAGCTGAGCAAATTTTGAAAGGGAAAATGACTAAGCTTGGAGTTCTTGATTAGTAAGTTGATTCTCCTAACCCTAGACACTCTTATTCACTGAGTTAGGTGCGGATTGAGCTATTTCCCTCTTCGTTTCAGTTTGGTTTCCAGTTTGAGGTACCCACGAATTAAGAAGTTTCGACTGTAAGTTAGCTCTCCGGGGCCTTGGCGTTCTTAATCACTCATTTCATGTTCTTTTTGGCTGGTTTGAATTCGTTTCAGCTATGGCCAAGGCATTTATAGCTTTCATGTAAAGTCGGTTTCATAATATTCGATTGTCTGCATCCTTAAGAGTGTGCTTATAGGTTGTGAATTGGTGAGCTTATACTGGTATGATAGTGCTGGTCGGGGAATCTCTGCTCAATATATATACACACACATATATATGTGGATGGTTGGGGGTAATTGGCTTTAATTACCTTCCACTTACTGTGGTGATGGAACTTGGCATGAATGCAATGGATTCTAATGACTGTGAAGAAAGATTATGTTTTGATTAGAGAAGTGAAGGGTGCGCTTACTAGTACGTGTGTGTTTGCCTAAGGTCTTAACATGTTAAGAGTTATGAGCAACATGGCTAAACTCCCATTATTGTTTTTATATAAGATTGTGAATGAATATTGGGCTGAGTTCTTCCTCATGTGCTTACATAAGATTGGGATATGTTAAATTGATTGATAAGTTTAAGATAAAGTCAAGGTAAGCAAGGTGGTCGATATGTGTAAGCCATTGTAAATGCTTAGGTAAATAAGGAGATGTATTGATTGATAAGTGCACGTCCATATTCCGAAATGGATGAAATGAAATGTTCTGTACTGTTAATTATGAAAGGGATAGGTAAAAAAGTACTTGTTAATTATGAAAGCTTTATATTATAGCTATCATAATGAAAGAACTAGGGAGTTGAACTGATGTATGTTTATGCGCTTAGCTAGTATATAATCTAACATTTATGCTTGTAATTTAATTCTAAAAGGAAATAGATAATCAGTAAACGGGTGTGCGAAGTGGTTTGATATTGTATTGTATCATGTATGCATAATTTAGTCTTGATTAGGGACCGAGGTGACTGAATCCCGGCATTTGAAAGGCTTGATTCGATGGGCTATATTTTGGAGTTAGGTGAGTACTTTATTCCATTGTGAAATGATATATATATATATATATGATATGTGAATACTCTATTCCCTTGTGAAATCATGTGTTATGATTATAGAAATTATTTAAGACGAATGTAGTGGTAGTTAGATTAAGGAATCGGTATTGCTATGTTGTTTGAACGGATATGAACAATACGGCCTTTGTGATACACCTTGACTTGGGATATGCAGTGTGATTGAGTATGTGGATCGTGTAAGAAATATATGATGATAATGTGATTCAATTGGGAATATGATGAGAATTTTATTTGTGTATACGGAGGTTGTGATAATTTGAGAATAAGAATTTGGTGTGAGTTTATGATGTGTGATGGCCGGTTACAGTTGATTGTTTTTGTGATTGTTGTTTGACTATAGCCATGGGACCGCTGGACCCGGCGGATTACAAAATGGGCCAGATTGGCCGCTGGACCCAGCGGAATAAAAATAGGGGCATGATCGGCCGCTGGACCCGGCGGAATATAAACAGGGGCCTAATCGGCCGCTGGACCCGGCGGAATAGAAAAAGGGGCTTGATCGGCCGCTAAGACCCGGCGGAATACAAACTGAGGTCAACTCTTACCGCCAGAGGTTAATAGGCGGCCCCCGCTTATGAGATATGGATATTGGGAGTTGAGAATGATATGTGCGAGAAGTGCGGGGTCACGGTACCGTTGCAACTCTGTTGCGAGGGAATGCAACCCTATGGCTATATTGATTTGGTTGTGTTGTATATTGTTTGTTTGGTTGGATTGCTGTAAATGTGATGATTAATATGATTGTCTGAATTATTGTATGGAAGTCGTGTTGTTTGCTAATTTGATTTAGTTAGGTTATGAGTGCAAAATGATGTTGGTTAATGGTTAATTCTAATATTAGTTGATATGGTTATAAGGGCAATTGATTGTTGATGAATGAACTTAGTAATCATTTGTACGTATTGTCTAGTATGTCGTGTTGGTGAATTAATTGATAGACTTGCTTATGCTACTACTATCTGTAGGAATATTTGGTTGTCTAAAATATATTTATCTCTTATTATTATTCATTTTGCTTTGGAATTTAGTGCTCACTGAGATGCAGCTCACACCCTGCATACATTTTTCCAGATAAGCTTCCGATTGCGCGGAGGAACCACTTTTTGATATCGGGGATCAGCTTGGAGGACTAGGTAGGAACCTTAGTTATTTAATAGATATCCTTTCTGTATAGAATGGACTTGAGAATGTCACGACCTGAAATTTTTGTCTAGTTGGTTTAGCAATGTAGTTTTGCTAGAATCGTACTTATATAAATATATAAGCTAGAGCATTTGTAGTAGTTGTATGTTTTTGAGAGTTATGGAAAGCAGATTTTATATGAATAGTTACGTGATAATGGATGTCGAAGAAATATAGGGAAAATTCAGCTGAAATTTCGGGTCGTGACAATTTTGGTATCAGAGCCTAGGTTAGGAGATCCTGTAGACTTAAGTTGAAGCTTGATCCCCGAGTAATTTTTGGATAATTGTGGTGATTTTGCTAGTATTTCTTGAATTCTATGCTGGTTGATTGAGTTGTTATTGCTTCGGATTTGTTAGTAAATAAGTATGGGTTTATGTCTGCTTCTTGAAATTTACATTTGCGCTGCACAATATGAAAATTGATATTAAGCAGTTGACGATTGGGAATATCACTAAAAAAAAAAGGTTTTGCATATCAGGTTTTACAGAAGTTCTTGCAACTCTTTGAGCATGTATATTTGATTTAGTTTGTCAGAATATTGTTTGGATCTCCAATTGAATTAAATAATTGCGATCATGTTTGTAATCTTCTTCTTTCTCTGGTGAACAATGAAAATATAGACTTTTGGCCGTGTATACTAATATTCTTGTATAATTATAAGTTGACTTGACTTATGTTTGAGAGGGTTGTTATTCTTGAAAGAAGCAAAGTGATAGATAGCCTGATTAGGAGCTCAGAATTGGAAGAAAGTCGGATAAGGATAATTTGGGGGTTAAGAATAGCAGAAAAAGTATGATTGATTGAATTCTTGACGATAAGGTATATATATATATATATAAAGAAGACTCGATTTTGCATTTGGCTAAATTATTGTTATATGATGTATGTGCTGAGTTCCTATTAATCAGGTTCTCCTTTTTCTTAAATCACGTTCCTTCTCTATAAATTGGTTAACGATTCGATCTGAAGCGGAGTAAGGATAGATGAGACCCATAAATAGAAAGCGTAGGCTATGTGTTTTATTTTGATTGTTTAGAAGACTTATTGGAGTTGAAAATTTAAAGAATGACCCTAAGTAGTAATTTGGGCTTGAAATCAGTTGCTATGGAAGTGTTGTGTATGTGATAACGATTTGATTTCTTCTTGTGTCTGAATGTGTATTCCTGCGAATTCGATGGAATGAGCAAATCGAAGAATAAAATCGGAAAGTAGATGATTAATTTATTGGAATTTTACTTTTTCTCTGAACTAAGTAAGAGAGGGACTTGTTCATAGATTGATTTAGTGGATTATTAAATTGAAGAAGTGAAAGGCAAGACCTAAATTGGGGCTTCAGAACAAAGGTGAATTGAATTGGAAGCAGATGTGCTTGAGTTTTGATTGTGACTTCCTCGTTTAGTTGTTATGTTAGTTATTCGATTAGTTTCAATCTTAATTGCCCTATTTACTTATGAGAAACTTTTAATACTTCACTAACATATTAGTAAGATTTTTTAGAGGTTGATCTTCATTAATTTCTTTGTGCTTGGTTAAAGAATAAGCTTGGGACTTAAGTATACTTTTCGAAATCTATACATAATTATTATAATACATTAAGATTTGAGTAGAGGGAAGCACCTCAAGTTCCCCATTGGTCAAGTTCCACATTAAATCAGCGTCATGATCAATTATTCCTCAAGCTCCAAATGAGTATTGGATTCGGTTAAGTATCAGAGTCAAGATATATCTCAGCTATACAGACATGAGTTCACAAGGATTCTTTACGGATCAAGTTCAGAGGTATTCTTTCGAGAAGTTCCCGCGACTTTTGAGCATATTTGTTAGATTTATTTCATTGGGATATTTCCTGGAGTATCAATTATTCAATGTTCTCTGTCATCCTGCGTTCTTCGGTTCTACCAAATGGTGATCCTAGTTTATTTTCTCCTTTATATCTGCAATCAGTCAAGGTTGATGTTGTCGTGATAATGATCTGATGGGATTGAGAGAATTGTTGCTCTGCTTATTCAACGGGATCTTACTTGGTTTTCATCATGGATCTTGGGATTCTATTATTGTTTAGATTAATAATTTTACTTTGGCATCATCGTATAATTCAGCAGGGTTTCTGGTATTCTAAATTATATCTATCAGCTACCTACCCTGGCATGGATAATTATTCCACTGGAAAAGCTATCAGATTTAGAGAAGCCAATTCTACCATCCGCCGGGACATATACAAATCTTTGATCACTCAAGACAGATTTGGCGTTTATTTCAGTTTATTTATCCCAGCGACATGGAATGAATTCTATTGATTAGGTTTTGGATAGAGTTTTCGGTATTCGAACTCGACAATCTTAGAGTTGCTTTCGAGATGGAGATTTGGATATTCTACAAGATTTGGGCTCATATCATCAAATGTATTATAGTGGCTCAGCGGAAGCTTGGTGATCTATGAAGGTGTTTGGAAAAGTCAGTTCAGAGGTGATATGGGGACCTGAAGATGCTATAACCCTTAATCCTCTATATATGCATTCATTTACTTACATGTTATATAAGTGCGCGTGTATATATATGTATGTTACGTACATATCTGAAGCATCAAAAAAGAAAAAAGAAAAAGAGGTGGTGGTGCCATGGACCCCACGTGGCTCAACCTTTCCCTCCTGTCTCCCCAGCATGCCTCATTTCCACCGCCTCAGCATTCACATCATTCATGTATTTATTTATTTATTCCTTTCCCTTGTCTGTTTGGTTTGGTTTCACGGGGGAAAGGGGAAGAAGAAGAAAACGATGCAGAACAAGAGAACAAATAGAGGAAACAGAGAGAGAGGGCTAGAGAACGATAGAGAGAGAGAGAGAGAGAGGACCGCTCTGTGTAAATTCGAGGGAGAAGAGGCAGAATTAAAGGATAGGTTCGAGGAGTCTTCAAGCCAAGCTGGGGCTCTGTTCATGGGACAATGAACAGAACGAACCAGACTAGAGAAACAACACGGGGGAGATGATCGAGCTGAGCAAATTTTGAAAGGGAAAATGACTAAGCTTGGAGTTCTTGATTAGTAAGTTGATTCTCCTAACCCTAGACACTCTTATTCACTGAGTTAGGTGCGGATTGAGCTATTTCCCTCTTCGTTTCAGTTTGGTTTCCAGTTTGAGGTACCCACGAATTAAGAAGTTTCGACTGTAAGTTAGCTCTCCGGGGCCTTGGCGTTCTTAATCACTCATTTCATGTTCTTTTTGGCTGGTTTGAATTCGTTTCAGCTATGGCCAAGGCATTTATAGCTTTCATGTAAAGTCGGTTTCATAATATTCGATTGTCTGCATCCTTAAGAGTGTGCTTATAGGTTGTGAATTGGTGAGCTTATACTGGTATGATAGTGCTGGTCGGGGAATCTCTGCTCAATATATATACACACACATATATATGTGGATGGTTGGGGGTAATTGGCTTTAATTACCTTCCACTTACTGTGGTGATGGAACTTGGCATGAATGCAATGGATTCTAATGACTGTGAAGAAAGATTATGTTTTGATTAGAGAAGTGAAGGGTGCGCTTACTAGTACGTGTGTGTTTGCCTAAGGTCTTAACATGTTAAGAGTTATGAGCAACATGGCTAAACTCCCATTATTGTTTTTATATAAGATTGTGAATGAATATTGGGCTGAGTTCTTCCTCATGTGCTTACATAAGATTGGGATATGTTAAATTGATTGATAAGTTTAAGATAAAGTCAAGGTAAGCAAGGTGGTCGATATGTGTAAGCCATTGTAAATGCTTAGGTAAATAAGGAGATGTATTGATTGATAAGTGCACGTCCATATTCCGAAATGGATGAAATGAAATGTTCTGTACTGTTAATTATGAAAGGGATAGGTAAAAAAGTACTTGTTAATTATGAAAGCTTTATATTATAGCTATCATAATGAAAGAACTAGGGAGTTGAACTGATGTATGTTTATGCGCTTAGCTAGTATATAATCTAACATTTATGCTTGTAATTTAATTCTAAAAGGAAATAGATAATCAGTAAACGGGTGTGCGAAGTGGTTTGATATTGTATTGTATCATGTATGCATAATTTAGTCTTGATTAGGGACCGAGGTGACTGAATCCCGGCATTTGAAAGGCTTGATTCGATGGGCTATATTTTGGAGTTAGGTGAGTACTTTATTCCATTGTGAAATGATATATATATATATATATATGATATGTGAATACTCTATTCCCTTGTGAAATCATGTGTTATGATTATAGAAATTATTTAAGACGAATGTAGTGGTAGTTAGATTAAGGAATCGGTATTGCTATGTTGTTTGAACGGATATGAACAATACGGCCTTTGTGATACACCTTGACTTGGGATATGCAGTGTGATTGAGTATGTGGATCGTGTAAGAAATATATGATGATAATGTGATTCAATTGGGAATATGATGAGAATTTTATTTGTGTATACGGAGGTTGTGATAATTTGAGAATAAGAATTTGGTGTGAGTTTATGATGTGTGATGGCCGGTTACAGTTGATTGTTTTTGTGATTGTTGTTTGACTATAGCCATGGGACCGCTGGACCCGGCGGATTACAAAATGGGCCAGATTGGCCGCTGGACCCAGCGGAATAAAAATAGGGGCATGATCGGCCGCTGGACCCGGCGGAATATAAACAGGGGCCTAATCGGCCGCTGGACCCGGCGGAATAGAAAAAGGGGCTTGATCGGCCGCTAAGACCCGGCGGAATACAAACTGAGGTCAACTCTTACCGCCAGAGGTTAATAGGCGGCCCCCGCTTATGAGATATGGATATTGGGAGTTGAGAATGATATGTGCGAGAAGTGCGGGGTCACGGTACCGTTGCAACTCTGTTGCGAGGGAATGCAACCCTATGGCTATATTGATTTGGTTGTGTTGTATATTGTTTGTTTGGTTGGATTGCTGTAAATGTGATGATTAATATGATTGTCTGAATTATTGTATGGAAGTCGTGTTGTTTGCTAATTTGATTTAGTTAGGTTATGAGTGCAAAATGATGTTGGTTAATGGTTAATTCTAATATTAGTTGATATGGTTATAAGGGCAATTGATTGTTGATGAATGAACTTAGTAATCATTTGTACGTATTGTCTAGTATGTCGTGTTGGTGAATTAATTGATAGACTTGCTTATGCTACTACTATCTGTAGGAATATTTGGTTGTCTAAAATATATTTATCTCTTATTATTATTCATTTTGCTTTGGAATTTAGTGCTCACTGAGATGCAGCTCACACCCTGCATACATTTTTCCAGATAAGCTTCCGATTGCGCGGAGGAACCACTTTTTGATATCGGGGATCAGCTTGGAGGACTAGGTAGGAACCTTAGTTATTTAATAGATATCCTTTCTGTATAGAATGGACTTGAGAATGTCACGACCTGAAATTTTTGTCTAGTTGGTTTAGCAATGTAGTTTTGCTAGAATCGTACTTATATAAATATATAAGCTAGAGCATTTGTAGTAGTTGTATGTTTTTGAGAGTTATGGAAAGCAGATTTTATATGAATAGTTACGTGATAATGGATGTCGAAGAAATATAGGGAAAATTCAGCTGAAATTTCGGGTCGTGACAATTTTGGTATCAGAGCCTAGGTTAGGAGATCCTGTAGACTTAAGTTGAAGCTTGATCCCCGAGTAATTTTTGGATAATTGTGGTGATTTTGCTAGTATTTCTTGAATTCTATGCTGGTTGATTGAGTTGTTATTGCTTCGGATTTGTTAGTAAATAAGTATGGGTTTATGTCTGCTTCTTGAAATTTACATTTGCGCTGCACAATATGAAAATTGATATTAAGCAGTTGACGATTGGGAATATCACTAAAAAAAAAAGGTTTTGCATATCAGGTTTTACAGAAGTTCTTGCAACTCTTTGAGCATGTATATTTGATTTAGTTTGTCAGAATATTGTTTGGATCTCCAATTGAATTAAATAATTGCGATCATGTTTGTAATCTTCTTCTTTCTCTGGTGAACAATGAAAATATAGACTTTTGGCCGTGTATACTAATATTCTTGTATAATTATAAGTTGACTTGACTTATGTTTGAGAGGGTTGTTATTCTTGAAAGAAGCAAAGTGATAGATAGCCTGATTAGGAGCTCAGAATTGGAAGAAAGTCGGATAAGGATAATTTGGGGGTTAAGAATAGCAGAAAAAGTATGATTGATTGAATTCTTGACGATAAGGTATATATATATATATATAAAGAAGACTCGATTTTGCATTTGGCTAAATTATTGTTATATGATGTATGTGCTGAGTTCCTATTAATCAGGTTCTCCTTTTTCTTAAATCACGTTCCTTCTCTATAAATTGGTTAACGATTCGATCTGAAGCGGAGTAAGGATAGATGAGACCCATAAATAGAAAGCGTAGGCTATGTGTTTTATTTTGATTGTTTAGAAGACTTATTGGAGTTGAAAATTTAAAGAATGACCCTAAGTAGTAATTTGGGCTTGAAATCAGTTGCTATGGAAGTGTTGTGTATGTGATAACGATTTGATTTCTTCTTGTGTCTGAATGTGTATTCCTGCGAATTCGATGGAATGAGCAAATCGAAGAATAAAATCGGAAAGTAGATGATTAATTTATTGGAATTTTACTTTTTCTCTGAACTAAGTAAGAGAGGGACTTGTTCATAGATTGATTTAGTGGATTATTAAATTGAAGAAGTGAAAGGCAAGACCTAAATTGGGGCTTCAGAACAAAGGTGAATTGAATTGGAAGCAGATGTGCTTGAGTTTTGATTGTGACTTCCTCGTTTAGTTGTTATGTTAGTTATTCGATTAGTTTCAATCTTAATTGCCCTATTTACTTATGAGAAACTTTTAATACTTCACTAACATATTAGTAAGATTTTTTAGAGGTTGATCTTCATTAATTTCTTTGTGCTTGGTTAAAGAATAAGCTTGGGACTTAAGTATACTTTTCGAAATCTATACATAATTATTATAATACATTAAGATTTGAGTAGAGGGAAGCACCTCAAGTTCCCCATTGGTCAAGTTCCACATTAAATCAGCGTCATGATCAATTATTCCTCAAGCTCCAAATGAGTATTGGATTCGGTTAAGTATCAGAGTCAAGATATATCTCAGCTATACAGACATGAGTTCACAAGGATTCTTTACAGATCAAGTTCAGAGGTATTCTTTCGAGAAGTTCCCGCGACTTTTGAGCATATTTGTTAGATTTATTTCATTGGGATATTTCCTGGAGTATCAATTATTCAATGTTCTCTGTCATCCTGCGTTCTTCGGTTCTACCAAATGGTGATCCTAGTTTATTTTCTCCTTTATATCTGCAATCAGTCAAGGTTGATGTTGTCGTGATAATGATCTGATGGGATTGAGAGAATTGTTGCTCTGCTTATTCAACGGGATCTTACTTGGTTTTCATCATGGATCTTGGGATTCTATTATTGTTTAGATTAATAATTTTACTTTGGCATCATCGTATAATTCAGCAGGGTTTCTGGTATTCTAAATTATATCTATCAGCTACCTACCCTGGCATGGATAATTATTCCACTGGAAAAGCTATCAGATTTAGAGAAGCCAATTCTACCATCCGCCGGGACATATACAAATCTTTGATCACTCAAGACAGATTTGGCGTTTATTTCAGTTTATTTATCCCAGCGACATGGAATGAATTCTATTGATTAGGTTTTGGATAGAGTTTTCGGTATTCGAACTCGACAATCTTAGAGTTGCTTTCGAGATGGAGATTTGGATATTCTACAAGATTTGGGCTCATATCATCAAATGTATTATAGTGGCTCAGCGGAAGCTTGGTGATCTATGAAGGTGTTTGGAAAAGTCAGTTCAGAGGTGATATGGGGACCTGAAGATGCTATAACCCTTAATCCTCTCTGTATCGCATCTTCATTTATATATGTTGCTATATATATATATATATGTATTTACTTACATATATAAGTGCGCGTGTATATATATGTATGTTACGTACATATCTGAAGCATCAAAAAGAAAAAAGAAAAAGAGGTGGTGGTGCCATGGACCCCACGTGGCTCAACCTTTCCCTCCTGTCTCCCCAGCATGCCTCATTTCCACCGCCTCAGCATTCACATCATTCATG
Organism: Punica granatum; assembly: GCF_007655135.1. Lineage (NCBI taxonomy): Eukaryota > Viridiplantae > Streptophyta > Magnoliopsida > Myrtales > Lythraceae > Punica > Punica granatum. Next base: position 24,682 of record NW_022204352.1, on the reverse strand, counting down.
TATTTATTTATTTATTCCTTTCCCTTGTCTGTTTGGTTTGGTTTCACGGGGGAAAGGGGAAGAAGAAGAAAACGATGCAGAACAAGAGAACAAATAGAGGAAACAGAGAGAGAGGGCTAGAGAACGATAGAGAGAGAGAGAGAGAGAGGACCGCTCTGTGTAAATTCGAGGGAGAAGAGGCAGAATTAAAGGATAGGTTCGAGGAGTCTTCAAGCCAAGCTGGGGCTCTGTTCATGGGACAATGAACAGAACGAACCAGACTAGAGAAACAACACGGGGGAGATGATCGAGCTGAGCAAATTTTGAAAGGGAAAATGACTAAGCTTGGAGTTCTTGATTAGTAAGTTGATTCTCCTAACCCTAGACACTCTTATTCACTGAGTTAGGTGCGGATTGAGCTATTTCCCTCTTCGTTTCAGTTTGGTTTCCAGTTTGAGGTACCCACGAATTAAGAAGTTTCGACTGTAAGTTAGCTCTCCGGGGCCTTGGCGTTCTTAATCACTCATTTCATGTTCTTTTTGGCTGGTTTGAATTCGTTTCAGCTATGGCCAAGGCATTTATAGCTTTCATGTAAAGTCGGTTTCATAATATTCGATTGTCTGCATCCTTAAGAGTGTGCTTATAGGTTGTGAATTGGTGAGCTTATACTGGTATGATAGTGCTGGTCGGGGAATCTCTGCTCAATATATATACACACATATATATGTGGATGGTTGGGGGTAATTGGCTTTAATTACCTTCCACTTACTGTGGTGATGGAACTTGGCATGAATGCAATGGATTCTAATGACTGTGAAGAAAGATTATGTTTTGATTAGAGAAGTGAAGGGTGCGCTTACTAGTACGTGTGTGTTTGCCTAAGGTCTTAACATGTTAAGAGTTATGAGCAACATGGCTAAACTCCCATTATTGTTTTTATATAAGATTGTGAATGAATATTGGGCTGAGTTCTTCCTCATGTGCTTACATAAGATTGGGATATGTTAAATTGATTGATAAGTTTAAGATAAAGTCAAGGTAAGCAAGGTGGTCGATATGTGTAAGCCATTGTAAATGCTTAGGTAAATAAGGAGATGTATTGATTGATAAGTGCACGTCCATATTCCGAAATGGATGAAATGAAATGTTCTGTACTGTTAATTATGAAAGGGATAGGTAAAAAAGTACTTGTTAATTATGAAAGCTTTATATTATAGCTATCATAATGAAAGAACTAGGGAGTTGAACTGATGTATGTTTATGCGCTTAGCTAGTATATAATCTAACATTTATGCTTGTAATTTAATTCTAAAAGGAAATAGATAATCAGTAAACGGGTGTGCGAAGTGGTTTGATATTGTATTGTATCATGTATGCATAATTTAGTCTTGATTAGGGACCGAGGTGACTGAATCCCGGCATTTGAAAGGCTTGATTCGATGGGCTATATTTTGGAGTTAGGTGAGTACTTTATTCCATTGTGGAATGATATATATATATATATATGATATGTGAATACTCTATTCCCTTGTGAAATCATGTGTTATGATTATAGAAATTATTTAAGACGAATGTAGTGGTAGTTAGATTAAGGAATCGGTATTGCTATGTTGTTTGAACGGATATGAACAATACGGCCTTTGTGATACACCTTGACTTGGGATATGCAGTGTGATTGAGTATGTGGATCGTGTAAGAAATATATGATGATAATGTGATTCAATTGGGAATATGATGAGAATTTTATTTGTGTATACGGAGGTTGTGATAATTTGAGAATAAGAATTTGGTGTGAGTTTATGATGTGTGATGGCCGGTTACAGTTGATTGTTTTTGTGATTGTTGTTTGACTATAGCCATGGGACCGCTGGACCCGGCGGATTACAAAATGGGCCAGATTGGCCGCTGGACCCAGCGGAATAAAAATAGGGGCATGATCGGCCGCTGGACCCGGCGGAATATAAACAGGGGCCTAATCGGCCGCTGGACCCGGCGGAATAGAAAAAGGGGCTTGATCGGCCGCTAAGACCCGGCGGAATACAAACTGAGGTCAACTCTTACCGCCAGAGGTTAATAGGCGGCCCCCGCTTATGAGATATGGATATTGGGAGTTGAGAATGATATGTGCGAGAAGTGCGGGGTCACGGTACCGTTGCAACTCTGTTGCGAGGGAATGCAACCCTATGGCTATATTGATTTGGTTGTGTTGTATATTGTTTGTTTGGTTGGATTGCTGTAAATGTGATGATTAATATGATTGTCTGAATTATTGTATGGAAGTCGTGTTGTTTGCTAATTTGATTTAGTTAGGTTATGAGTGCAAAATGATGTTGGTTAATGGTTAATTCTAATATTAGTTGATATGGTTATAAGGGCAATTGATTGTTGATGAATGAACTTAGTAATCATTTGTACGTATTGTCTAGTATGTCGTGTTGGTGAATTAATTGATAGACTTGCTTATGCTACTACTATCTGTAGGAATATTTGGTTGTCTAAAATATATTTATCTCTTATTATTATTCATTTTGCTTTGGAATTTAGTGCTCACTGAGATGCAGCTCACACCCTGCATACATTTTTCCAGATAAGCTTCCGATTGCGCGGAGGAACCACTTTTTGATATCGGGGATCAGCTTGGAGGACTAGGTAGGAACCTTAGTTATTTAATAGATATCCTTTCTGTATAGAATGGACTTGAGAATGTCACGACCTGAAATTTTTGTCTAGTTGGTTTAGCAATGTAGTTTTGCTAGAATCGTACTTATATAAATATATAAGCTAGAGCATTTGTAGTAGTTGTATGTTTTTGAGAGTTATGGAAAGCAGATTTTATATGAATAGTTACGTGATAATGGATGTCGAAGAAATATAGGGAAAATTCAGCTGAAATTTCGGGTCGTGACAATTTTGGTATCAGAGCCTAGGTTAGGAGATCCTGTAGACTTAAGTTGAAGCTTGATCCCCGAGTAATTTTTGGATAATTGTGGTGATTTTGCTAGTATTTCTTGAATTCTATGCTGGTTGATTGAGTTGTTATTGCTTCGGATTTGTTAGTAAATAAGTATGGGTTTATGTCTGCTTCTTGAAATTTACATTTGCGCTGCACAATATGAAAATTGATATTAAGCAGTTGACGATTGGGAATATCACTAAAAAAAAAAAGGTTTTGCATATCAGGTTTTACAGAAGTTCTTGCAACTCTTTGAGCATGTATATTTGATTTAGTTTGTCAGAATATTGTTTGGATCTCCAATTGAATTAAATAATTGCGATCATGTTTGTAATCTTCTTCTTTCTCTGGTGAACAATGAAAATATAGACTTTTGGCCGTGTATACTAATATTCTTGTATAATTATAAGTTGACTTGACTTATGTTTGAGAGGGTTGTTATTCTTGAAAGAAGCAAAGTGATAGATAGCCTGATTAGGAGCTCAGAATTGGAAGAAAGTCGGATAAGGATAATTTGGGGGTTAAGAATAGCAGAAAAAGTATGATTGATTGAATTCTTGACGATAAGGTATATATATATATATATATAAAGAAGACTCGATTTTGCATTTGGCTAAATTATTGTTATATGATGTATGTGCTGAGTTCCTATTAATCAGGTTCTCCTTTTTCTTAAATCACGTTCCTTCTCTATAAATTGGTTAACGATTCGATCTGAAGCGGAGTAAGGATAGATGAGACCCATAAATAGAAAGCGTAGGCTATGTGTTTTATTTTGATTGTTTAGAAGACTTATTGGAGTTGAAAATTTAAAGAATGACCCTAAGTAGTAATTTGGGCTTGAAATCAGTTGCTATGGAAGTGTTGTGTATGTGATAACGATTTGATTTCTTCTTGTGTCTGAATGTGTATTCCTGCGAATTCGATGGAATGAGCAAATCGAAGAATAAAATCGGAAAGTAGATGATTAATTTATTGGAATTTTACTTTTTCTCTGAACTAAGTAAGAGAGGGACTTGTTCATAGATTGATTTAGTGGATTATTAAATTGAAGAAGTGAAAGGCAAGACCTAAATTGGGGCTTCAGAACAAAGGTGAATTGAATTGGAAGCAGATGTGCTTGAGTTTTGATTGTGACTTCCTCGTTTAGTTGTTATGTTAGTTATTCGATTAGTTTCAATCTTAATTGCCCTATTTACTTATGAGAAACTTTTAATACTTCACTAACATATTAGTAAGATTTTTTAGAGGTTGATCTTCATTAATTTCTTTGTGCTTGGTTAAAGAATAAGCTTGGGACTTAAGTATACTTTTCGAAATCTATACATAATTATTATAATACATTAAGATTTGAGTAGAGGGAAGCACCTCAAGTTCCCCATTGGTCAAGTTCCACATTAAATCAGCGTCATGATCAATTATTCCTCAAGCTCCAAATGAGTATTGGATTCGGTTAAGTATCAGAGTCAAGATATATCTCAGCTATACAGACATGAGTTCACAAGGATTCTTTACAGATCAAGTTCAGAGGTATTCTTTCGAGAAGTTCCCGCGACTTTTGAGCATATTTGTTAGATTTATTTCATTGGGATATTTCCTGGAGTATCAATTATTCAATGTTCTCTGTCATCCTGCGTTCTTCGGTTCTACCAAATGGTGATCCTAGTTTATTTTCTCCTTTATATCTGCAATCAGTCAAGGTTGATGTTGTCGTGATAATGATCTGATGGGATTGAGAGAATTGTTGCTCTGCTTATTCAACGGGATCTTACTTGGTTTTCATCATGGATCTTGGGATTCTATTATTGTTTAGATTAATAATTTTACTTTGGCATCATCGTATAATTCAGCAGGGTTTCTGGTATTCTAAATTATATCTATCAGCTACCTACCCTGGCATGGATAATTATTCCACTGGAAAAGCTATCAGATTTAGAGAAGCCAATTCTACCATCCGCCGGGACATATACAAATCTTTGATCACTCAAGACAGATTTGGCGTTTATTTCAGTTTATTTATCCCAGCGACATGGAATGAATTCTATTGATTAGGTTTTGGATAGAGTTTTCGGTATTCGAACTCGACAATCTTAGAGTTGCTTTCGAGATGGAGATTTGGATATTCTACAAGATTTGGGCTCATATCATCAAATGTATTATAGTGGCTCAGCGGATAGTGGTGTGTATATATATGTATGTTACGTACATATCTGAAGCATCAAAAAAGAAAAAAGAAAAAGAGGTGGTGGTGCCATGGACCCCACGTGGCTCAACCTTTCCCTCCTGTCTCCCCAGCATGCCTCATTTCCACCGCCTCAGCATTCACATCATTCATGTATTTATTTATTTATTCCTTTCCCTTGTCTGTTTGGTTTGGTTTCACGGGGGAAAGGGGAAGAAGAAGAAAACGATGCAGAACAAGAGAACAAATAGAGGAAACAGAGAGAGAGGGCTAGAGAACGATAGAGAGAGAGAGAGAGAGAGGACCGCTCTGTGTAAATTCGAGGGAGAAGAGGCAGAATTAAAGGATAGGTTCGAGGAGTCTTCAAGCCAAGCTGGGGCTCTGTTCATGGGACAATGAACAGAACGAACCAGACTAGAGAAACAACACGGGGGAGATGATCGAGCTGAGCAAATTTTGAAAGGGAAAATGACTAAGCTTGGAGTTCTTGATTAGTAAGTTGATTCTCCTAACCCTAGACACTCTTATTCACTGAGTTAGGTGCGGATTGAGCTATTTCCCTCTTCGTTTCAGTTTGGTTTCCAGTTTGAGGTACCCACGAATTAAGAAGTTTCGACTGTAAGTTAGCTCTCCGGGGCCTTGGCGTTCTTAATCACTCATTTCATGTTCTTTTTGGCTGGTTTGAATTCGTTTCAGCTATGGCCAAGGCATTTATAGCTTTCATGTAAAGTCGGTTTCATAATATTCGATTGTCTGCATCCTTAAGAGTGTGCTTATAGGTTGTGAATTGGTGAGCTTATACTGGTATGATAGTGCTGGTCGGGGAATCTCTGCTCAATATATATATACACACATATATATGTGGATGGTTGGGGGTAATTGGCTTTAATTACCTTCCACTTACTGTGGTGATGGAACTTGGCATGAATGCAATGGATTCTAATGACTGTGAAGAAAGATTATGTTTTGATTAGAGAAGTGAAGGGTGCGCTTACTAGTACGTGTGTGTTTGCCTAAGGTCTTAACATGTTAAGAGTTATGAGCAACATGGCTAAACTCCCATTATTGTTTTTATATAAGATTGTGAATGAATATTGGGCTGAGTTCTTCCTCATGTGCTTACATAAGATTGGGATATGTTAAATTGATTGATAAGTTTAAGATAAAGTCAAGGTAAGCAAGGTGGTCGATATGTGTAAGCCATTGTAAATGCTTAGGTAAATAAGGAGATGTATTGATTGATAAGTGCACGTCCATATTCCGAAATGGATGAAATGAAATGTTCTGTACTGTTAATTATGAAAGGGATAGGTAAAAAAGTACTTGTTAATTATGAAAGCTTTATATTATAGCTATCATAATGAAAGAACTAGGGAGTTGAACTGATGTATGTTTATGCGCTTAGCTAGTATATAATCTAACATTTATGCTTGTAATTTAATTCTAAAAGGAAATAGATAATCAGTAAACGGGTGTGCGAAGTGGTTTGATATTGTATTGTATCATGTATGCATAATTTAGTCTTGATTAGGGACCGAGGTGACTGAATCCCGGCATTTGAAAGGCTTGATTCGATGGGCTATATTTTGGAGTTAGGTGAGTACTTTATTCCATTGTGAAATGATATATATATATATATATATATGATATGTGAATACTCTATTCCCTTGTGAAATCATGTGTTATGATTATAGAAATTATTTAAGACGAATGTAGTGGTAGTTAGATTAAGGAATCGGTATTGCTATGTTGTTTGAACGGATATGAACAATACGGCCTTTGTGATACACCTTGACTTGGGATATGCAGTGTGATTGAGTATGTGGATCGTGTAAGAAATATATGATGATAATGTGATTCAATTGGGAATATGATGAGAATTTTATTTGTGTATACGGAGGTTGTGATAATTTGAGAATAAGAATTTGGTGTGAGTTTATGATGTGTGATGGCCGGTTACAGTTGATTGTTTTTGTGATTGTTGTTTGACTATAGCCATGGGACCGCTGGACCCGGCGGATTACAAAATGGGCCAGATTGGCCGCTGGACCCAGCGGAATAAAAATAGGGGCATGATCGGCCGCTGGACCCGGCGGAATATAAACAGGGGCCTAATCGGCCGCTGGACCCGGCGGAATAGAAAAAGGGGCTTGATCGGCCGCTAAGACCCGGCGGAATACAAACTGAGGTCAACTCTTACCGCCAGAGGTTAATAGGCGGCCCCCGCTTATGAGATATGGATATTGGGAGTTGAGAATGATATGTGCGAGAAGTGCGGGGTCACGGTACCGTTGCAACTCTGTTGCGAGGGAATGCAACCCTATGGCTATATTGATTTGGTTGTGTTGTATATTGTTTGTTTGGTTGGATTGCTGTAAATGTGATGATTAATATGATTGTCTGAATTATTGTATGGAAGTCGTGTTGTTTGCTAATTTGATTTAGTTAGGTTATGAGTGCAAAATGATGTTGGTTAATGGTTAATTCTAATATTAGTTGATATGGTTATAAGGGCAATTGATTGTTGATGAATGAACTTAGTAATCATTTGTACGTATTGTCTAGTATGTCGTGTTGGTGAATTAATTGATAGACTTGCTTATGCTACTACTATCTGTAGGAATATTTGGTTGTCTAAAATATATTTATCTCTTATTATTATTCATTTTGCTTTGGAATTTAGTGCTCACTGAGATGCAGCTCACACCCTGCATACATTTTTCCAGATAAGCTTCCGATTGCGCGGAGGAACCACTTTTTGATATCGGGGATCAGCTTGGAGGACTAGGTAGGAACCTTAGTTATTTAATAGATATCCTTTCTGTATAGAATGGACTTGAGAATGTCACGACCTGAAATTTTTGTCTAGTTGGTTTAGCAATGTAGTTTTGCTAGAATCGTACTTATATAAATATATAAGCTAGAGCATTTGTAGTAGTTGTATGTTTTTGAGAGTTATGGAAAGCAGATTTTATATGAATAGTTACGTGATAATGGATGTCGAAGAAATATAGGGAAAATTCAGCTGAAATTTCGGGTCGTGACAATTTTGGTATCAGAGCCTAGGTTAGGAGATCCTGTAGACTTAAGTTGAAGCTTGATCCCCGAGTAATTTTTGGATAATTGTGGTGATTTTGCTAGTATTTCTTGAATTCTATGCTGGTTGATTGAGTTGTTATTGCTTCGGATTTGTTAGTAAATAAGTATGGGTTTATGTCTGCTTCTTGAAATTTACATTTGCGCTGCACAATATGAAAATTGATATTAAGCAGTTGACGATTGGGAATATCACTAAAAAAAAAAGGTTTTGCATATCAGGTTTTACAGAAGTTCTTGCAACTCTTTGAGCATGTATATTTGATTTAGTTTGTCAGAATATTGTTTGGATCTCCAATTGAATTAAATAATTGCGATCATGTTTGTAATCTTCTTCTTTCTCTGGTGAACAATGAAAATATAGACTTTTGGCCGTGTATACTAATATTCTTGTATAATTATAAGTTGACTTGAAAGAAGCAAAGTGATAGATAGCCTGATTAGGAGCTCAGAATTGGAAGAAAGTCGGATAAGGATAATTTCGGGGTTAAGAATAGCAGAAAAAGTATGATTGATTGAATTATTGACGATAAGGTATATATATATATATATATATAAAGAAGACTCGATTTTGCATTTGGCTAAATTATTGTTATATGATGTATGTGCTGAGTTCCTATTAATCAGGTTCTCCTTTTTCTTAAATCACGTTCCTTCTCTATAAATTGGTTAACGATTCGATCTGAAGCGGAGTAAGGATAGATGAGACCCATAAATAGAAAGCGTAGGCTATGTGTTTTATTTTGATTGTTTAGAAGACTTATTGGAGTTGAAAATTTAAAGAATGACCCTAAGTAGTAATTTGGGCTTGAAATCAGTTGCTATGGAAGTGTTGTGTATGTGATAACGATTTGATTTCTTCTTGTGTCTGAATGTGTATTCCTGCGAATTCGATGGAATGAGCAAATCGAAGAATAAAATCGGAAAGTAGATGATTAATTTATTGGAATTTTACTTTTTCTCTGAACTAAGTAAGAGAGGGACTTGTTCATAGATTGATTTAGTGGATTATTAAATTGAAGAAGTGAAAGGCAAGACCTAAATTGGGGCTTCAGAACAAAGGTGAATTGAATTGGAAGCAGATGTGCTTGAGTTTTGATTGTGACTTCCTCGTTTAGTTGTTATGTTAGTTATTCGATTAGTTTCAATCTTAATTGCCCTATTTACTTATGAGAAACTTTTAATACTTCACTAACATATTAGTAAGATTTTTTAGAGGTTGATCTTCATTAATTTCTTTGTGCTTGGTTAAAGAATAAGCTTGGGACTTAAGTATACTTTTCGAAATCTATACATAATTATTATAATACATTAAGATTTGAGTAGAGGGAAGCACCTCAAGTTCCCCATTGGTCAAGTTCCACATTAAATCAGCGTCATGATCAATTATTCCTCAAGCTCCAAATGAGTATTGGATTCGGTTAAGTATCAGAGTCAAGATATATCTCAGCTATACAGACATGAGTTCACAAGGATTCTTTACGGATCAAGTTCAGAGGTATTCTTTCGAGAAGTTCCCGCGACTTTTGAGCATATTTGTTAGATTTATTTCATTGGGATATTTCCTGGAGTATCAATTATTCAATGTTCTCTGTCATCCTGCGTTCTTCGGTTCTACCAAATGGTGATCCTAGTTTATTTTCTCCTTTATATCTGCAATCAGTCAAGGTTGATGTTGTCGTGATAATGATCTGATGGGATTGAGAGAATTGTTGCTCTGCTTATTCAACGGGATCTTACTTGGTTTTCATCATGGATCTTGGGATTCTATTATTGTTTAGATTAATAATTTTACTTTGGCATCATCGTATAATTCAGCAGGGTTTCTGGTATTCTAAATTATATCTATCAGCTACCTACCCTGGCATGGATAATTATTCCACTGGAAAAGCTATCAGATTTAGAGAAGCCAATTCTACCATCCGCCGGGACATATACAAATCTTTGATCACTCAAGACAGATTTGGCGTTTATTTCAGTTTATTTATCCCAGCGACATGGAATGAATTCTATTGATTAGGTTTTGGATAGAGTTTTCGGTATTCGAACTCGACAATCTTAGAGTTGCTTTCGAGATGGAGATTTGGATATTCTACAAGATTTGGGCTCATATCATCAAATGTATTATAGTGGCTCAGCGGAAGCTTGGTGATCTATGAAGGTGTTTGGAAAAGTCAGTTCAGAGGTGATATGGGGACCTGAAGATGCTATAACCCTTAATCCTCTATATATGCATTCATTTACTTACATGTTATATAAGTGCGCGTGTATATATATGTATGTTACGTACATATCTGAAGCATCAAAAAAGAAAAAGAAAAAGAGGTGGTGGTGCCATGGACCCCACGTGGCTCAACCTTTCCCTCCTGTCTCCCCAGCATGCCTCATTTCCACCGCCTCAGCATTCACATCATTCATGTATTTATTTATTTATTCCTTTCCCTTGTCTGTTTGGTTTGGTTTCACGGGGGAAAGGGGAAGAAGAAGAAAAAGATGCAGAACAAGAGAACAAATAGAGGAAACAGAGAGAGAGGGCTAGAGAACGATAGAGAGAGAGAGAGAGAGAGGACCGCTCTGTGTAAATTCGAGGGAGAAGAGGCAGAATTAAAGGATAGGTTCGAGGAGTCTTCAAGCCAAGCTGGGGCTCTGTTCATGGGACAATGAACAAAACGAACCAGACTAGAGAAACAACACGGGGGAGATGATCGAGCTGAGCAAATTTTGAAAGGGAAAATGACTAAGCTTGGAGTTCTTGATTACGGATTGAGCTATTTCCCTCTTCGTTTCAGTTTGGTTTCCAGTTTGAGGTACCCACGAATTAAGAAGTTTCGACTGTAAGTTAGCTCTCCGGGGCCTTGGCGTTCTTAATCACTCATTTCATGTTCTTTTTGGCTGGTTTGAATTCGTTTCAGCTATGGCCAAGGCATTTATAGCTTTCATGTAAAGTCGGTTTCATAATATTCGATTGTCTGCATCCTTAAGAGTGTGCTTATAGGTTGTGAATTGGTGAGCTTATACTGGTATGATAGTGCTGGTCGGGGAATCTCTGCTCAAATATATATACACACATATATATGTGGATGGTTGGGGGTAATTGGCTTTAATTACCTTCCACTTACTGTGGTGATGGAACTTGGCATGAATGCAATGGATTCTAATGACTGTGAAGAAAGATTATGTTTTGATTAGAGAAGTGAAGGGTGCGCTTACTAGTACGTGTGTGTTTGCCTAAGGTCTTAACATGTTAAGAGTTATGAGCAACATGGCTAAACTCCCATTATTGTTTTTATATAAGATTGTGAATGAATATTGGGCTGAGTTCTTCCTCATGTGCTTACATAAGATTGGGATATGTTAAATTGATTGATAAGTTTAAGATAAAGTCAAGGTAAGCAAGGTGGTCGATATGTGTAAGCCATTGTAAATGCTTAGGTAAATAAGGAGATGTATTGATTGATAAGTGCACGTCCATATTCCGAAATGGATGAAATGAAATGTTCTGTACTGTTAATTATGAAAGGGATAGGTAAAAAAGTACTTGTTAATTATGAAAGCTTTATATTATAGCTATCATAATGAAAGAACTAGGGAGTTGAACTGATGTATGTTTATGCGCTTAGCTAGTATATAATCTAACATTTATGCTTGTAATTTAATTCTAAAAGGAAATAGATAATCAGTAAACGGGTGTGCGAAGTGGTTTGATATTGTATTGTATCATGTATGCATAATTTAGTCTTGATTAGGGACCGAGGTGACTGAATCCCGGCATTTGAAAGGCTTGATTCGATGGGCTATATTTTGGAGTTAGGTGAGTACTTTATTCCATTGTGAAATGATATATATATATATATATATGATATGTGAATACTCTATTCCCTTGTGAAATCATGTGTTATGATTATAGAAATTATTTAAGACGAATGTAGTGGTAGTTAGATTAAGGAATCGGTATTGCTATGTTGTTTGAACGGATATGAACAATACGGCCTTTGTGATACACCTTGACTTGGGATATGCAGTGTGATTGAGTATGTGGATCGTGTAAGAAATATATGATGATAATGTGATTCAATTGGGAATATGATGAGAATTTTATTTGTGTATACGGAGGTTGTGATAATTTGAGAATAAGAATTTGGTGTGAGTTTATGATGTGTGATGGCCGGTTACAGTTGATTGTTTTTGTGATTGTTGTTTGACTATAGCCATGGGACCGCTGGACCCGGCGGATTACAAAATGGGCCAGATTGGCCGCTGGACCCGGCGGATTACAAAATGGGCCAGATTGGCCGCTGGACCCAGCGGAATAAAAATAGGGGCATGATCGGCCGCTGGACCCGGCGGAATATAAACAGGGGCCTAATCGGCCGCTGGACCCGGCGGAATAGAAAAAGGGGCTTGATCGGCCGCTAAGACCCGGCGGAATACAAACTGAGGTCAACTCTTACCGCCAGAGGTTAATAGGCGGCCCCCGCTTATGAGATATGGATATTGGGAGTTGAGAATGATATGTGCGAGAAGTGCGGGGTCACGGTACCGTTGCAACTCTGTTGCGAGGGAATGCAACCCTATGGCTATATTGATTTGGTTGTGTTGTATATTGTTTGTTTGGTTGGATTGCTGTAAATGTGATGATTAATATGATTGTCTGAATTATTGTATGGAAGTCGTGTTGTTTGCTAATTTGATTTAGTTAGGTTATGAGTGCAAAATGATGTTGGTTAATGGTTAATTCTAATATTAGTTGATATGGTTATAAGGGCAATTGATTGTTGATGAATGAACTTAGTAATCATTTGTACGTATTGTCTAGTATGTCGTGTTGGTGAATTAATTGATAGACTTGCTTATGCTACTACTATCTGTAGGAATATTTGGTTGTCTAAAATATATTTATCTCTTATTATTATTCATTTTGCTTTGGAATTTAGTGCTCACTGAGATGCAGCTCACACCCTGCATACATTTTTCCAGATAAGCTTCCGATTGCGCGGAGGAACCACTTTTTGATATCGGGGATCAGCTTGGAGGACTAGGTAGGAACCTTAGTTATTTAATAGATATCCTTTCTGTATAGAATGGACTTGAGAATGTCACGACCTGAAATTTTTGTCTAGTTGGTTTAGCAATGTAGTTTTGCTAGAATCGTACTTATATAAATATATAAGCTAGAGCATTTGTAGTAGTTGTATGTTTTTGAGAGTTATGGAAAGCAGATTTTATATGAATAGTTACGTGATAATGGATGTCGAAGAAATATAGGGAAAATTCAGCTGAAATTTCGGGTCGTGACAATTTTGGTATCAGAGCCTAGGTTAGGAGATCCTGTAGACTTAAGTTGAAGCTTGATCCCCGAGTAATTTTTGGATAATTGTGGTGATTTTGCTAGTATTTCTTGAATTCTATGCTGGTTGATTGAGTTGTTATTGCTTCGGATTTGTTAGTAAATAAGTATGGGTTTATGTCTGCTTCTTGAAATTTACATTTGCGCTGCACAATATGAAAATTGATATTAAGCAGTTGACGATTGGGAATATCACTAAAAAAAAAAGGTTTTGCATATCAGGTTTTACAGAAGTTCTTGCAACTCTTTGAGCATGTATATTTGATTTAGTTTGTCAGAATATTGTTTGGATCTCCAATTGAATTAAATAATTGCGATCATGTTTGTAATCTTCTTCTTTCTCTGGTGAACAATGAAAATATAGACTTTTGGCCGTGTATACTAATATTCTTGTATAATTATAAGTTGACTTGACTTATGTTTGAGAGGGTTGTTATTCTTGAAAGAAGCAAAGTGATAGATAGCCTGATTAGGAGCTCAGAATTGGAAGAAAGTCGGATAAGGATAATTTGGGGGTTAAGAATAGCAGAAAAAGTATGATTGATTGAATTCTTGACGATAAGGTATATATATATATATATAAAGAAGACTCGATTTTGCATTTGGCTAAATTATTGTTATATGATGTATGTGCTGAGTTCCTATTAATCAGGTTCTCCTTTTTCTTAAATCACGTTCCTTCTCTATAAATTGGTTAACGATTCGATCTGAAGCGGAGTAAGGATAGATGAGACCCATAAATAGAAAGCGTAGGCTATGTGTTTTATTTTGATTGTTTAGAAGACTTATTGGAGTTGAAAATTTAAAGAATGACCCTAAGTAGTAATTTGGGCTTGAAATCAGTTGCTATGGAAGTGTTGTGTATGTGATAACGATTTGATTTCTTCTTGTGTCTGAATGTGTATTCCTGCGAATTCGATGGAATGAGCAAATCGAAGAATAAAATCGGAAAGTAGATGATTAATTTATTGGAATTTTACTTTTTCTCTGAACTAAGTAAGAGAGGGACTTGTTCATAGATTGATTTAGTGGATTATTAAATTGAAGAAGTGAAAGGCAAGACCTAAATTGGGGCTTCAGAACAAAGGTGAATTGAATTGGAAGCAGATGTGCTTGAGTTTTGATTGTGACTTCCTCGTTTAGTTGTTATGTTAGTTATTCGATTAGTTTCAATCTTAATTGCCCTATTTACTTATGAGAAACTTTTAATACTTCACTAACATATTAGTAAGATTTTTTAGAGGTTGATCTTCATTAATTTCTTTGTGCTTGGTTAAAGAATAAGCTTGGGACTTAAGTATACTTTTCGAAATCTATACATAATTATTATAATACATTAAGATTTGAGTAGAGGGAAGCACCTCAAGTTCCCCATTGGTCAAGTTCCACATTAAATCAGCGTCATGATCAATTATTCCTCAAGCTCCAAATGAGTATTGGATTCGGTTAAGTATCAGAGTCAAGATATATCTCAGCTATACAGACATGAGTTCACAAGGATTCTTTACAGATCAAGTTCAGAGGTATTCTTTCGAGAAGTTCCCGCGACTTTTGAGCATATTTGTTAGATTTATTTCATTGGGATATTTCCTGGAGTATCAATTATTCAATGTTCTCTGTCATCCTGCGTTCTTCGGTTCTACCAAATGGTGATCCTAGTTTATTTTCTCCTTTATATCTGCAATCAGTCAAGGTTGATGTTGTCGTGATAATGATCTGATGGGATTGAGAGAATTGTTGCTCTGCTTATTCAACGGGATCTTACTTGGTTTTCATCATGGATCTTGGGATTCTATTATTGTTTAGATTAATAATTTTACTTTGGCATCATCGTATAATTCAGCAGGGTTTCTGGTATTCTAAATTATATCTATCAGCTACCTACCCTGGCATGGATAATTATTCCACTGGAAAAGCTATCAGATTTAGAGAAGCCAATTCTACCATCCGCCGGGACATATACAAATCTTTGATCACTCAAGACAGATTTGGCGTTTATTTCAGTTTATTTATCCCAGCGACATGGAATGAATTCTATTGATTAGGTTTTGGATAGAGTTTTCGGTATTCGAACTCGACAATCTTAGAGTTGCTTTCGAGATGGAGATTTGGATATTCTACAAGATTTGGGCTCATATCATCAAATGTATTATAGTGGCTCAGCGGAAGCTTGGTGATCTATGAAGGTGTTTGGAAAAGTCAGTTCAGAGGTGATATGGGGACCTGAAGATGCTATAACCCTTAATCCTCTATATATGCATTCATTTACTTACATGTTATATAAGTGCGCGTGTATATATATGTATGTTACGTACATATCTGAAGCATCAAAAAAGAAAAAAGAAAAAGAGGTGGTGGTGCCATGGACCCCACGTGGCTCAACCTTTCCCTCCTGTCTCCCCAGCATGCCTCATTTCCACCGCCTCAGCATTCACATCATTCATGTATTTATTTATTTATTCCTTTCCCTTGTCTGTTTGGTTTGGTTTCACGGGGGAAAGGGGAAGAAGAAGAAAACGATGCAGAACAAGAGAACAAATAGAGGAAACAGAGAGAGAGGGCTAGAGAACGATAGAGAGAGAGAGAGAGAGAGGACCGCTCTGTGTAAATTCGAGGGAGAAGAGGCAGAATTAAAGGATAGGTTCGAGGAGTCTTCAAGCCAAGCTGGGGCTCTGTTCATGGGACAATGAACAGAACGAACCAGACTAGAGAAACAACACGGGGGAGATGATCGAGCTGAGCAAATTTTGAAAGGGAAAATGACTAAGCTTGGAGTTCTTGATTAGTAAGTTGATTCTCCTAACCCTAGACACTCTTATTCACTGAGTTAGGTGCGGATTGAGCTATTTCCCTCTTCGTTTCAGTTTGGTTTCCAGTTTGAGGTACCCACGAATTAAGAAGTTTCGACTGTAAGTTAGCTCTCCGGGGCCTTGGCGTTCTTAATCACTCATTTCATGTTCTTTTTGGCTGGTTTGAATTCGTTTCAGCTATGGCCAAGGCATTTATAGCTTTCATGTAAAGTCGGTTTCATAATATTCGATTGTCTGCATCCTTAAGAGTGTGCTTATAGGTTGTGAATTGGTGAGCTTATACTGGTATGATAGTGCTGGTCGGGGAATCTCTGCTCAATATATATACACACATATATATGTGGATGGTTGGGGGTAATTGGCTTTAATTACCTTCCACTTACTGTGGTGATGGAACTTGGCATGAATGCAATGGATTCTAATGACTGTGAAGAAAGATTATGTTTTGATTAGAGAAGTGAAGGGTGCGCTTACTAGTACGTGTGTGTTTGCCTAAGGTCTTAACATGTTAAGAGTTATGAGCAACATGGCTAAACTCCCATTATTGTTTTTATATAAGATTGTGAATGAATATTGGGCTGAGTTCTTCCTCATGTGCTTACATAAGATTGGGATATGTTAAATTGATTGATAAGTTTAAGATAAAGTCAAGGTAAGCAAGGTGGTCGATATGTGTAAGCCATTGTAAATGCTTAGGTAAATAAGGAGATGTATTGATTGATAAGTGCACGTCCATATTCCGAAATGGATGAAATGAAATGTTCTGTACTGTTAATTATGAAAGGGATAGGTAAAAAAGTACTTGTTAATTATGAAAGCTTTATATTATAGCTATCATAATGAAAGAACTAGGGAGTTGAACTGATGTATGTTTATGCGCTTAGCTAGTATATAATCTAACATTTATGCTTGTAATTTAATTCTAAAAGGAAATAGATAATCAGTAAACGGGTGTGCGAAGTGGTTTGATATTGTATTGTATCATGTATGCATAATTTAGTCTTGATTAGGGACCGAGGTGACTGAATCCCGGCATTTGAAAGGCTTGATTCGATGGGCTATATTTTGGAGTTAGGTGAGTACTTTATTCCATTGTGAAATGATATATATATATATATATGATATGTGAATACTCTATTCCCTTGTGAAATCATGTGTTATGATTATAGAAATTATTTAAGACGAATGTAGTGGTAGTTAGATTAAGGAATCGGTATTGCTATGTTGTTTGAACGGATATGAACAATACGGCCTTTGTGATACACCTTGACTTGGGATATGCAGTGTGATTGAGTATGTGGATCGTGTAAGAAATATATGATGATAATGTGATTCAATTGGGAATATGATGAGAATTTTATTTGTGTATACGGAGGTTGTGATAATTTGAGAATAAGAATTTGGTGTGAGTTTATGATGTGTGATGGCCGGTTACAGTTGATTGTTTTTGTGATTGTTGTTTGACTATAGCCATGGGACCGCTGGACCCGGCGGATTACAAAATGGGCCAGATTGGCCGCTGGACCCAGCGGAATAAAAATAGGGGCATGATCGGCCGCTGGACCCGGCGGAATATAAACAGGGGCCTAATCGGCCGCTGGACCCGGCGGAATAGAAAAAGGGGCTTGATCGGCCGCTAAGACCCGGCGGAATACAAACTGAGGTCAACTCTTACCGCCAGAGGTTAATAGGCGGCCCCCGCTTATGAGATATGGATATTGGGAGTTGAGAATGATATGTGCGAGAAGTGCGGGGTCACGGTACCGTTGCAACTCTGTTGCGAGGGAATGCAACCCTATGGCTATATTGATTTGGTTGTGTTGTATATTGTTTGTTTGGTTGGATTGCTGTAAATGTGATGATTAATATGATTGTCTGAATTATTGTATGGAAGTCGTGTTGTTTGCTAATTTGATTTAGTTAGGTTATGAGTGCAAAATGATGTTGGTTAATGGTTAATTCTAATATTAGTTGATATGGTTATAAGGGCAATTGATTGTTGATGAATGAACTTAGTAATCATTTGTACGTATTGTCTAGTATGTCGTGTTGGTGAATTAATTGATAGACTTGCTTATGCTACTACTATCTGTAGGAATATTTGGTTGTCTAAAATATATTTATCTCTTATTATTATTCATTTTGCTTTGGAATTTAGTGCTCACTGAGATGCAGCTCACACCCTGCATACATTTTTCCAGATAAGCTTCCGATTGCGCGGAGGAACCACTTTTTGATATCGGGGATCAGCTTGGAGGACTAGGTAGGAACCTTAGTTATTTAATAGATATCCTTTCTGTATAGAATGGACTTGAGAATGTCACGACCTGAAATTTTTGTCTAGTTGGTTTAGCAATGTAGTTTTGCTAGAATCGTACTTATATAAATATATAAGCTAGAGCATTTGTAGTAGTTGTATGTTTTTGAGAGTTATGGAAAGCAGATTTTATATGAATAGTTACGTGATAATGGATGTCGAAGAAATATAGGGAAAATTCAGCTGAAATTTCGGGTCGTGACAATTTTGGTATCAGAGCCTAGGTTAGGAGATCCTGTAGACTTAAGTTGAAGCTTGATCCCCGAGTAATTTTTGGATAATTGTGGTGATTTTGCTAGTATTTCTTGAATTCTATGCTGGTTGATTGAGTTGTTATTGCTTCGGATTTGTTAGTAAATAAGTATGGGTTTATGTCTGCTTCTTGAAATTTACATTTGCGCTGCACAATATGAAAATTGATATTAAGCAGTTGACGATTGGGAATATCACTAAAAAAAAAAGGTTTTGCATATCAGGTTTTACAGAAGTTCTTGCAACTCTTTGAGCATGTATATTTGATTTAGTTTGTCAGAATATTGTTTGGATCTCCAATTGAATTAAATAATTGCGATCATGTTTGTAATCTTCTTCTTTCTCTGGTGAACAATGAAAATATAGACTTTTGGCCGTGTATACTAATATTCTTGTATAATTATAAGTTGACTTGACTTATGTTTGAGAGGGTTGTTATTCTTGAAAGAAGCAAAGTGATAGATAGCCTGATTAGGAGCTCAGAATTGGAAGAAAGTCGGATAAGGATAATTTGGGGGTTAAGAATAGCAGAAAAAGTATGATTGATTGAATTCTTGACGATAAGGTATATATATATATATATAAAGAAGACTCGATTTTGCATTTGGCTAAATTATTGTTATATGATGTATGTGCTGAGTTCCTATTAATCAGGTTCTCCTTTTTCTTAAATCACGTTCCTTCTCTATAAATTGGTTAACGATTCGATCTGAAGCGGAGTAAGGATAGATGAGACCCATAAATAGAAAGCGTAGGCTATGTGTTTTATTTTGATTGTTTAGAAGACTTATTGGAGTTGAAAATTTAAAGAATGACCCTAAGTAGTAATTTGGGCTTGAAATCAGTTGCTATGGAAGTGTTGTGTATGTGATAACGATTTGATTTCTTCTTGTGTCTGAATGTGTATTCCTGCGAATTCGATGGAATGAGCAAATCGAAGAATAAAATCGGAAAGTAGATGATTAATTTATTGGAATTTTACTTTTTCTCTGAACTAAGTAAGAGAGGGACTTGTTCATAGATTGATTTAGTGGATTATTAAATTGAAGAAGTGAAAGGCAAGACCTAAATTGGGGCTTCAGAACAAAGGTGAATTGAATTGGAAGCAGATGTGCTTGAGTTTTGATTGTGACTTCCTCGTTTAGTTGTTATGTTAGTTATTCGATTAGTTTCAATCTTAATTGCCCTATTTACTTATGAGAAACTTTTAATACTTCACTAACATATTAGTAAGATTTTTTAGAGGTTGATCTTCATTAATTTCTTTGTGCTTGGTTAAAGAATAAGCTTGGGACTTAAGTATACTTTTCGAAATCTATACATAATTATTATAATACATTAAGATTTGAGTAGAGGGAAGCACCTCAAGTTCCCCATTGGTCAAGTTCCACATTAAATCAGCGTCATGATCAATTATTCCTCAAGCTCCAAATGAGTATTGGATTCGGTTAAGTATCAGAGTCAAGATATATCTCAGCTATACAGACATGAGTTCACAAGGATTCTTTACGGATCAAGTTCAGAGGTATTCTTTCGAGAAGTTCCCGCGACTTTTGAGCATATTTGTTAGATTTATTTCATTGGGATATTTCCTGGAGTATCAATTATTCAATGTTCTCTGTCATCCTGCGTTCTTCGGTTCTACCAAATGGTGATCCTAGTTTATTTTCTCCTTTATATCTGCAATCAGTCAAGGTTGATGTTGTCGTGATAATGATCTGATGGGATTGAGAGAATTGTTGCTCTGCTTATTCAACGGGATCTTACTTGGTTTTCATCATGGATCTTGGGATTCTATTATTGTTTAGATTAATAATTTTACTTTGGCATCATCGTATAATTCAGCAGGGTTTCTGGTATTCTAAATTATATCTATCAGCTACCTACCCTGGCATGGATAATTATTCCACTGGAAAAGCTATCAGATTTAGAGAAGCCAATTCTACCATCCGCCGGGACATATACAAATCTTTGATCACTCAAGACAGATTTGGCGTTTATTTCAGTTTATTTATCCCAGCGACATGGAATGAATTCTATTGATTAGGTTTTGGATAGAGTTTTCGGTATTCGAACTCGACAATCTTAGAGTTGCTTTCGAGATGGAGATTTGGATATTCTACAAGATTTGGGCTCATATCATCAAATGTATTATAGTGGCTCAGCGGAAGCTTGGTGATCTATGAAGGTGTTTGGAAAAGTCAGTTCAGAGGTGATATGGGGACCTGAAGATGCTATAACCCTTAATCCTCTATATATGCATTCATTTACTTACATGTTATATAAGTGCGCGTGTATATATATGTATGTTACGTACATATCTGAAGCATCAAAAAAGAAAAAAGAAAAAGAGGTGGTGGTGCCATGGACCCCACGTGGCTCAACCTTTCCCTCCTGTCTCCCCAGCATGCCTCATTTCCACCGCCTCAGCATTCACATCATTCATGTATTTATTTATTTATTCCTTTCCCTTGTCTGTTTGGTTTGGTTTCACGGGGGAAAGGGGAAGAAGAAGAAAACGATGCAGAACAAGAGAACAAATAGAGGAAACAGAGAGAGAGGGCTAGAGAACGATAGAGAGAGAGAGAGAGAGAGGACCGCTCTGTGTAAATTCGAGGGAGAAGAGGCAGAATTAAAGGATAGGTTCGAGGAGTCTTCAAGCCAAGCTGGGGCTCTGTTCATGGGACAATGAACAGAACGAACCAGACTAGAGAAACAACACGGGGAGATGATCGAGCTGAGCAAATTTTGAAAGGGAAAATGACTAAGCTTGGAGTTCTTGATTAGTAAGTTGATTCTCCTAACCCTAGACACTCTTATTCACTGAGTTAGGTGCGGATTGAGCTATTTCCCTCTTCGTTTCAGTTTGGTTTCCAGTTTGAGGTACCCACGAATTAAGAAGTTTCGACTGTAAGTTAGCTCTCCGGGGCCTTGGCGTTCTTAATCACTCATTTCATGTTCTTTTTGGCTGGTTTGAATTCGTTTCAGCTATGGCCAAGGCATTTATAGCTTTCATGTAAAGTCGGTTTCATAATATTCGATTGTCTGCATCCTTAAGAGTGTGCTTATAGGTTGTGAATTGGTGAGCTTATACTGGTATGATAGTGCTGGTCGGGGAATCTCTGCTCAATATATATACACACACATATATATGTGGATGGTTGGGGGTAATTGGCTTTAATTACCTTCCACTTACTGTGGTGATGGAACTTGGCATGAATGCAATGGATTCTAATGACTGTGAAGAAAGATTATGTTTTGATTAGAGAAGTGAAGGGTGCGCTTACTAGTACGTGTGTGTTTGCCTAAGGTCTTAACATGTTAAGAGTTATGAGCAACATGGCTAAACTCCCATTATTGTTTTTATATAAGATTGTGAATGAATATTGGGCTGAGTTCTTCCTCATGTGCTTACATAAGATTGGGATATGTTAAATTGATTGATAAGTTTAAGATAAAGTCAAGGTAAGCAAGGTGGTCGATATGTGTAAGCCATTGTAAATGCTTAGGTAAATAAGGAGATGTATTGATTGATAAGTGCACGTCCATATTCCGAAATGGATGAAATGAAATGTTCTGTACTGTTAATTATGAAAGGGATAGGTAAAAAAGTACTTGTTAATTATGAAAGCTTTATATTATAGCTATCATAATGAAAGAACTAGGGAGTTGAACTGATGTATGTTTATGCGCTTAGCTAGTATATAATCTAACATTTATGCTTGTAATTTAATTCTAAAAGGAAATAGATAATCAGTAAACGGGTGTGCGAAGTGGTTTGATATTGTATTGTATCATGTATGCATAATTTAGTCTTGATTAGGGACCGAGGTGACTGAATCCCGGCATTTGAAAGGCTTGATTCGATGGGCTATATTTTGGAGTTAGGTGAGTACTTTATTCCATTGTGAAATGATATATATATATGATATGTGAATACTCTATTCCCTTGTGAAATCATGTGTTATGATTATAGAAATTATTTAAGACGAATGTAGTGGTAGTTAGATTAAGGAATCGGTATTGCTATGTTGTTTGAACGGATATGAACAATACGGCCTTTGTGATACACCTTGACTTGGGATATGCAGTGTGATTGAGTATGTGGATCGTGTAAGAAATATATGATGATAATGTGATTCAATTGGGAATATGATGAGAATTTTATTTGTGTATACGGAGGTTGTGATAATTTGAGAATAAGAATTTGGTGTGAGTTTATGATGTGTGATGGCCGGTTACAGTTGATTGTTTTTGTGATTGTTGTTTGACTATAGCCATGGGACCGCTGGACCCGGCGGATTACAAAATGGGCCAGATTGGCCGCTGGACCCAGCGGAATAAAAATAGGGGCATGATCGGCCGCTGGACCCGGCGGAATATAAACAGGGGCCTAATCGGCCGCTGGACCCGGCGGAATAGAAAAAGGGGCTTGATCGGCCGCTAAGACCCGGCGGAATACAAACTGAGGTCAACTCTTACCGCCAGAGGTTAATAGGCGGCCCCCGCTTATGAGATATGGATATTGGGAGTTGAGAATGATATGTGCGAGAAGTGCGGGGTCACGGTACCGTTGCAACTCTGTTGCGAGGGAATGCAACCCTATGGCTATATTGATTTGGTTGTGTTGTATATTGTTTGTTTGGTTGGATTGCTGTAAATGTGATGATTAATATGATTGTCTGAATTATTGTATGGAAGTCGTGTTGTTTGCTAATTTGATTTAGTTAGGTTATGAGTGCAAAATGATGTTGGTTAATGGTTAATTCTAATATTAGTTGATATGGTTATAAGGGCAATTGATTGTTGATGAATGAACTTAGTAATCATTTGTACGTATTGTCTAGTATGTCGTGTTGGTGAATTAATTGATAGACTTGCTTATGCTACTACTATCTGTAGGAATATTTGGTTGTCTAAAATATATTTATCTCTTATTATTATTCATTTTGCTTTGGAATTTAGTGCTCACTGAGATGCAGCTCACACCCTGCATACATTTTTCCAGATAAGCTTCCGATTGCGCGGAGGAACCACTTTTTGATATCGGGGATCAGCTTGGAGGACTAGGTAGGAACCTTAGTTATTTAATAGATATCCTTTCTGTATAGAATGGACTTGAGAATGTCACGACCTGAAATTTTTGTCTAGTTGGTTTAGCAATGTAGTTTTGCTAGAATCGTACTTATATAAATATATAAGCTAGAGCATTTGTAGTAGTTGTATGTTTTTGAGAGTTATGGAAAGCAGATTTTATATGAATAGTTACGTGATAATGGAAGTGTTCGCGAAATATAGGAAAATTCAGCTGAAATTTCGGGTCGTGACAATTTGGTATCAGAGCCTAGGTTAGGAGATCCTGTAGACTTAAGTTGAAGCTTGATCCCCGAGTAATTTTTGGATAATTGTGGTGATTTTGCTAGTATTTCTTGAATTCTATGCTGGTTGATTGAGTTGTTATTGCTTCGGATTTGTTAGTAAATAAGTATGGGTTTATGTCTGCTTCTTGAAATTTACATTTGCGCTGCACAATATGAAAATTGATATTAAGCAGTTGACGATTGGGAATATCACTAAAAAAAAAGGTTTTGCATATCAGGTTTTACAGAAGTTCTTGCAACTCTTTGAGCATGTATATTTGATTTAGTTTGTCAGAATATGTTTGGATCTCCAATTGAATTAAATAATTGCGATCATGTTTGTAATCTTCTTCTTTCTCTGGTGAACAATGAAAAATATAGACTTT
>NW_022204351.1:0-57058 GCF_007655135.1 Punica granatum | reverse complement strand
AGAAGGGACCAGAATGAAAGGAAAGAAAAATGAAGGAGGAAAGTAGAAGAAAAGGAAAAGAGGTGGGCGGGAAGGAAAGAAAAGGAAGTCAAACTAGTCGTTTGACCTTTGACTTCTTTTTTTTTTATGGTGGGCATCGGTCGGTCAGACCATCTCTGACCGACCCTGCCCATCTGTCATGTCGGTCAGACCGGCTCTGACCGACTTGACCCCCTTTTTTTTAGAAAATGTAATAAATTGGAAAAATGACGATTTTGGCTCTCGAGCCGATGGACCGAAATGGGGTGTTGACACTAGCCAAGGGAGACATCATATTGATGAACAGAACGGGTTCATGATGAACTCTTGTTGGATTAACATGGGTCAATCCTAGAATCCTTTGAATTTGCCGTAAGGATAGGTCTCGTAATCCCAGATAAAGTTCCATTTGAGAGCTTATGGAACAAACAAAATTATAGAGAAGTTTACTTATTTGTCACTCCAAGGCATCAACCTATACTATACATCTTATCTGTGATTTTAGAAACCATCCCAGTTCTCGGAATGACCACAACAAAGATCATTAACCCATCACCGAACACTAGTTTAACAATGAAAGATGAAGCACCATTGTCGGCTCATGAAGAAATATATAGAGGATTCTAAATTCATTAGTCACCCGCTTGCTTGTGAAGTATAATGTACTGTGTTAATAACCAAAAATAAATAAATAAATAAATCAACACTTTATCAATTTGGTACGATTTTTTCCTTAATTAAAAAATGCATAAACTATTGATTTGACACAAATTCTAGTACGAAGTCGACTTTTCCGTTAATTTGAATGGAAAATGCTTATGCTTATTACCGATACCACGTGGCTTATGATGATAGCTCAAGTAGGACCCATAATATTTTATGTAACAATAAAATTGTTTTTCTAGAAAATAAAAAGAAATCAAGAAAAGAGCAAAATCAAAGGGGATGGAGGAGGGGCGGTGGTCAGCGGTGGGGGCCTCACTATCAACCACTAACTCCCTCAGTTGTGGTCGCTGGTGACCACAGATGGCGTTGGTGACCCCTGTAGGGGGTGGGTTGTCGGGATTGAGGCCCCTAACTGCCGGGATTACGTTAGGGGACTCTCGATTCTGGTGGGTATTGAATCAATTTAACCCATCTTCTTCAACGTATACAACTTGAAGAAGCTAGCATATGAGGAGAGGAAGGCTCGTTTGATCGAGTGACTCAATGCCATCAACTCAGCTGCTGGAGCAGATGACGATGAAGATAATAAGTAGACGATTTTTATGACGGAATCTGAGCTAAAGATTATTCATCACCTTTGAGCTTCTGAGAACATGGATCAACGTTTCAGAGCTTTTCTTTATCCATAGATGTTAATTTGCAACCCAGTTTTTATTTAATTTTTGGTGCCAAAACTTCGTGTTCTGACATTTTTGAGGATATTCTTGTTAGCGATCTATTCTGGATCTTAACTTTTTGCATGGACATCAAATTTCAGTTTTTCTTAAATTTTTTTGCAGCAGCAATCAAATTTATTTATCCACTCAATTTTAACCATTCCCAGTAGAAGATACAGTGACATCCTTCATATAGAGTTTAAACATTTCATTCAAGACCAATGTGCATAGAAATGCACTGAAATTAGTCAACTCCAATTACACAGAAATGAGAAGGCTAATAAAATAACGACCCGAGTTAGTTCACTTTCAACAACGTAAATAGATGCGCTATAGAGCGACAATGGGGTTAGCAATGAAAATCATGCATGGCGAGTGTAGACTCTTGGCACATATTGAATGCGTACCACTTGCCATTGTGCTAGTCGGAAGAATAAGACCTTGACCTTGAGAATGATGTTGCAGCCATCTATAAGTGTGGTCACTATTCTTGGAGGTGGAAACTTGGCTTAAATACTCGGTTACTATAGAAGTTGTCTCGGTTATACTTAGCAATGTACGTAACAAGCTGTAACTAATTTAGAGTATATCAATTTAATGTGTGTTATGTTTGATATAGGATATAAAAGGAATCATAATTTTTAAGGTATTTTATGGAGCAGTGACATCACGTTATTACTTATACATACTATAACTCGTAAATTGAAAAATAAAACGAAAAAAAAAAGTAGTTAAAGGTTGTTAGATGCTGCATTCCAGCTGGCATTCCACAAGATACATTGGTCATTCATATTGGTTTCATCTAAAGCTAATATCAGTGAGCAAATCACTAATAAAAAAAAAATGAAATTGAATGTTGACGAGCACATACTCGCATGTGCTGAGGCGGGCCAAAAGAATGATATTGGGATCCCCCGTCTTTCTCCCACTTGGGGCCAATACCCGCTTAAAAATGACCCGATTTTCAGGCGGGTACCTGGAAGAAGAAATGAACCCAAAATCCCGACATATATGCCATATAAATTCCAGGGGAGGGTTGCGGCGCCTGCTACAAGGTCAGGTGCCTCGATAGGAGCATCTGCTCCCGCGCGAGCCGTCAACATCATTGTCACCGACGAGTGCCCGAGGGGATATTGCTCCAAGAGGCGGGTCCACTTCGACCTAAGCGGGGCCGCATTCGGCTACATGGCTATCTCCAGCGAGGGCGGCTAGCTTAGGAACTGAGGCGAACTCCTAGTCATGTACAGGAGGTCCGTTCAATGTCCTCTCTAGCCGATGCTCTAAGGCAAGCTCTGAGTAGGAGCAAACCCCTCCACTGTCACCAAGATCCAAAATTTTGAAACCAGGAGAGGAAATAATCATGAATAAGGCAACCGCCATTCAATCGGGAATGAGGGATGTAGGTAGAGTCTTCTTAGTTGTAAGGGTTGCAGCTTGAGACGTCCCCGTACATCTTCCTTCTCCCGAGTCTGATCTCCTTTATCCATTCCTCCCACAACTTCTTTTTTCTAATTTATTATTATTATTTTTATGAGATAAAATGACGAATTTATCCCTGAAAATATCATATGCACCGCACATGACACGATTTGGCTGGAAAATTGACTGAACGGGGTAAAGTGCCTATTTTTCATAGAGGTCGGAGGGTAAATGCTTCCTAGCCCCAAAAATCGAGGGGCAAAGTGCTTTCTACTCTTATTGGGCAGCCCACACACTTTTTATTGGGCCGGGCTGAATTCCTCTCACCATTGAGGCTTTCTCTACTTCCCTCGCATCTCTCTCTCTCTCTCCCCCTCTCTCCCCTCTCTCAGTCTGGACGGTCTCTGAACGGAAACGGGACCTGCTTGTTCCGCCTTCGTAGCAGCTCGGTCGTTGTTGCCCGGCTGAACTGCAAAAAGTGAGAATTTTAATTTTCAGGGTTTTCTAGTTTGTAGATTCTTAATTTCTTGGCTAATTAGGGGAGAAGGTAGATGGATTTACGAAGTTTCTTGCCTGATTGCAAGTTAAATGTTGTTCTTCTGCGAGGTGTAAAAGGATTGGTTCACAGAAAAAGAGAAGGAAAGCAGGAAAAGGAAGATGAACAAGAAAAAGGTGTTCAACCTGGCCAAGGTTTCTGAGGCAGGGCGAAGAACTGCATTAGAATCGCGAGGGAGAGGGTTGAGAAGGCCCAGCAGTACTCCTACAGAGACCGCCGCAACAAGAAGCGTGATATGCAGTCTCTTTGGATCCAGCGCATCAACGCCGGCACTCGCTTCCACTCAGTACGTACCGTCCGACTTTTCTTTTTTACATATATATCGAAAGACTGCTTGTTCTAAATTTTCAATGATTTTTGCCCTACTTGTGTCTCATATATTTCGTTTCGTTTATCGGCTTGAAGCACTTATTCTGAATATGAGCTAAATGGAACTTTGGATAATACCGTTGACGATATCATGTTATTTACCCTTGCCGGGATGAGTAAGCTTCATCCATGAATCTCCCAAGTGTAGAGATGAGTATTGTGGTGTGGTTGATGAGTATTCTTTGCCTGTAAGGCATGGAAAGTAGTTCATTGTGCTCGTTCCGACTTGGCTTTTCTACTTTCTGAACATTCTCTTGATGCCATGTTTGACTCATATATCAAAAGAAATAGGTTTTTCATGAGTAACATCAACTGCTATAGAAGGTCTTTCATGAACGCTGAGATGAGAACTAAGATGTAAAAACGGTATCTTCTGCTTCAATGGGAGTTAAAAAACATTTTCAATTAATGACTTTCATCCCCTGTCTGCTGTGTAAGCCGAAGTTCTATTGGAGGATAAGAAATAGCGGTTTTTAAGGATTCAAGAAACTTTAGTCCTTTGAGATTTCAAACTAGCCATGCAAATCATCTTAGCATTTCTTATATATGCGTGTATATGTCATGGTTAAGCACAGATGTTATACCGGAACTTTAACATGAACTATTTGTTGGATATTTGGGTGGTTTTTATTAGATAATTGTTGGCTTGTGCTTGAGCACCAATTGTTTTCTTGAAATTGGTTATTTACCTCATCAACATATTAATTTTTTTCCAAAACAACACGGGCATTTGCAGTGGATGAACTTTTGCATATAATCTCATAGTCTTACGACCATTTGTACTGATTTTCAGGTCAATTACGGTAACTTCATGCACGGGTTGATGAAGGAGAACATCCAGCTGAACTGGAAAGTTCTGTCAGAATTGTCCATGCATGAGCCACTTAGCTTCAAGGCCCTTGTGGACATCTCCCGTAATGCCTTCCTTGGGAACAAGAATGTGGTTCATCCTCCCAGGAAGGTAAGCATTCCAGTCAGTGTCTAGTATGTTGGTCGCTTTGTGTCTCTTGTTTCTCTTTTTGAGCTCGATGTTTGAACCATTGTTTCGTGGTTCCTACAAAGCTTCTACTGGTTTAGAAAGAATTTACGGCCTGAACTTTGAGAACTCAATCATCTTTTGCTTGCATGTTCTCTCAATATTCTGCATTCTATGTTCTCGGAGCTTCTCATTCCCTTGTGATATGAGGAAGATATGAATAGATGAAGGGCAATGGAGGAAGAGGTTTGATTTCCGACTATTACAAGCTCAGTAAGACATTGTTTTGATGTTGAATACAAGGCTTGGCTGGTTTTGCTAGCCAAGGGAGACATCATATTGATGAACAGAACGGGTTCATGATGAACTCTTGTTGGATTAACATGGGTCAGTCCTAGAATCCTGTGAATTTGCCATAAGCATAGGTCTCGTAATCCCAGATAAAGTTCCATTTGAGAGCTTATGGAACAAACAAAATTACAGAGAAGTTTACTTATATGTCACTCCAAGGCATCAACCTATACTATACATCTTATCTGTGATTTTAGAAACCATCGCAGTTCTCGGAATGACCACAACAAAGATCATTAACCCATCACCGAACACTAGTTTAACAATGAAAGATGAAGCACCATTGTCGGCTCATGAAGAAATATATAGAGGATTCTAAATTCATTAGTCACCCGCTTGCTTGTGAAGTATAATGTACTGTGTTAATAACCAAAAATAAATAAATAAATAAATCAACACTTTATCAATTTGGTACGATTTTTTCCTTAATTAAAAAATGCATAAACTATTGATTTGACACAAATTCTAGTACGAAGTCGACTTTTCCGTTAATTTGAATGGAAAATGCTTATGCGTATTACCGATACCACGTGGCTTATGATGATAGCTCAAGTAGGACCCATAATATTTTATGTAACAATAAAATTGTTTTTCTAGAAAATAAAAAGAAATCAAGAAAAGAGCAAAATCAAAGGGGATGGAGGAGGGGCGGTGGTCAGCGGTGGGGGCCTCACTATCAACCACTAACTCCCTCAGTTGTGGTCGCTGGTGACCACAGATGGCGTTGGTGACCCCTGTAGGGGGTGGGTTGTCGGGATTGAGGCCCCTAACTGCCGGGATTACGTTAGGGGACTCTCGATTCTGGTGGGTATTGAATCAATTTAACCCATCTTCTTCAACGTATACAACTTGAAGAAGCTAACATATGAGGAGAGGAAGGCTCGTTTGATCGAGTGACTCAATGCCATCAACTCAGCTGCTGGAGCAGATGACGATGAAGATAATAAGTAGACGATTTTTATGACGGAATCTGAGCTAAAGATTATTCATCACCTTTGAGCTTCTGAGAACATGGATCAACGTTTCAGAGCTTTTCTTTATCCATAGATGTTAATTTACAACCCAGTTTTTATTTAATTTTTGGTGCCAAAACTTCGTGTTCTGACATTTTTGAGGATATTCTTGTTAGCGATCTATTCTGGATCTTAACTTTTTGCATGGACATCAAATTTCAGTTTTTCTTAAATTTTTTTGCAGCAGCAATCAAATTTATTTATCCACTCAATTTTAACCATTCCCAGTAGAAGATACAGTGACATCCTTCATATAGAGTTTAAACATTTCATTCAAGACCAATGTGCATAGAAATGCACTGAAATGAGTCAACTCCAATATACACAGAAATGAGAAGGCTAATAAAATAACGACCCGAGTTAGTTCACTTTCAACAACTTAAATAGATGCGCTATAGAGCGACAATGGGGTTAGCAATGAAAATCATGCATGGCGAGTGTAGACTCTTGGCACATATTGAATGCGTACCACTTGCCATTGTGCTAGTCGGAAGAATAAGACCTTGACCTTGAGAATGATGTTGCAGCCATCTATAAGTGTGGTCACTATTCTTGGAGGTGGAAACTTGGCTTAAATACTCGGTTACTATAGAAGTTGTCTCGGTTATACTTAGCAATGTACGTAACAAGCTGTAACTAATTTAGAGTATATCAATTTAATGTGTGTTATGTTTGATATAGGATATAAAAGGAATCATAATTTTTAAGGTATTTTATGGAGCAGTGACATCACGTTATTACTTATACATACTATAACTCGTAAATTGAAAAAAAAAACGAAAAAAAACGTAGTTAAAGGTTGTTAGATGCTGCATTCCAGCTGGCATTCCACAAGATACATTGGTCATTCATATTGGTTTCATCTAAAGCTAATATCAGTGAGCAAATCACTAAGCAAAAAAAAAAATGAAATTGAATGTTGACGAGCACATACTCGCATGTGCTGAGGCGGGCCAAAAGAATGATATTGGGATCCCCCGTCTTTCTCCCACTTGGGGCCAATACCCGCTTAAAAATGACCCGATTTTCAGGCGGGTACCTGGAAGAAGAAATGAACCCAAAATCCCGACATATATGCCATATAAATTCCAGGGGAGGGTTGCGGCGCCTGCTACAAGGTCAGGTGCCTCGATAGGAGCATCTGCTCCCGCGCGAGCCGTCAACATCATTGTCACCGACGAGTGCCCGAGGGGATATTGCTCCAAGAGGCGGGTCCACTTCGACCTAAGCGGGGCCGCATTCGGCTACATGGCTATCTCCAGCGAGGGCGGCTAGCTCAGGAACTGAGGCGAACTCCTAGTCATGTACAGGAGGTCCGTTCAATGTCCTCTCTAGCCGATGCTCTAAGGCAAGCTCTGAGTAGGAGCAAACCCCTCCACTGTCACCAAGATCCAAAATTTTGAAACCAGGAGAGGAAATAATCAATGAATAAGGCAACCGCCATTCAATCGGGAATGAGGGATGTAGGTAGAGTCTTCTTAGTTGTAAGGGTTGCAGCTTGAGACGTCCCCGTACATCTTCCTTCTCCCGAGTCTGATCTCCTTTATCCATTCCTCCCACAGCTTCTTTTTTCTAATTTATTATTATTATTTTTATGAGATAAAATGACGAATTTATCCCTGAAAATATCATATGCACCGCACATGACACGATTTGGCTGGAAAATTGACTGAACGGGGTAAAGTGCCTATTTTTCATAAAGGTCGGAGGGTAAATGCTTCCTAGCCCCAAAAATCGAGGGGCAAAGTGCTTTCTACTCTTATTGGGCAGCCCACACACTTTTTATTGGGCCGGGCTGAATTCCTCTCACCATTGAGGCTTTCTCTACTTCCCTCGCATCTCTCTCTCTCTCTCCCCCTCTCTCCCCTCTCTCAGTCTAGACGGTCTCTGAACGGAAACGGGACCTGCTTGTTCCGCCTTCGTAGCAGCTCGGTCGTTGTTGCCCGGCTGAACTGCAAAAAGTGAGAATTTTAATTTTCAGGGTTTTCTAGTTTGTAGATTCTTAATTTCTTGGCTAATTAGGGGAGAAGGTAGATGGATTTACGAAGTTTCTTGCCTGATTGCAAGTTAAATGTTGTTCTTCTGCGAGGTGTAAAAGGATTGGTTCACAGAAAAAGAGAAGGAAAGCAGGAAAAGGAAGATGAACAAGAAAAAGGTGTTCAACCTGGCCAAGGGTTTCCGAGGCAGGGCGAAGAACTGCATTAGAATCGCGAGGGAGAGGGTCGAGAAGGCCCAGCAGTACTCCTACAGAGACCGCCGCAACAAGAAGCGTGATATGCAGTCTCTCTGGATCCAGCGCATCAACGCCGGCACTCGCTTCCACTCAGTACGTACCGTCCGACTTTTCTTTTTTACATATATATCGAAAGACTGCTTGTTCTAAATTTTCAATGATTTTTGCCCTACTTGTGTCTCATATATTTCGTTTCGTTTATCGGCTTGAAGCACTTATTCTGAATATGAGCTAAATGGAACTTTGGATAATACCGTTGACGATATCATGTTATTTACCCTTGCCGGGATGAGTAAGCTTCATCCATGAATCTCCCAAGTGTAGAGATGAGTATTGTGGTGTGGTTGATGAGTATTCTTTGCCTGTAAGGCATGGAAAGTAGTTCATTGTGCTCGTTCCGACTTGGCTTTTCTACTTTCTGAACATTCTCTTGATGCCATGTTTGACTCATATATCAAAAGAAATAGGTTTTTCATGAGTAACATCAACTGCTATAGAAGGTCTTTCATGAACGCTGAGATGAGAACTAAGATGTAAAAACGGTATCTTCTGCTTCAATGGGAGTTAAAAAACATTTTCAGTTAATGACTTTCATCCCCTGTCTGCTGTGTAAGCCGAAGTTCTATTGGAGGATAAGAAATAGCGGTTTTTAAGGATTCAAGAAACTTTAGTCCTTTGAGATTTCAAACTAGCCATGCAAATCATCTTAGCATTTCTTATATATGCGTGTATATGTCATGGTTAAGCACAGATGTTATACCGGAACTTTAACATGAACTATTTGTTGGATATTTGGGTGGTTTTTATTAGATAATTGTTGGCTTGTGCTTGAGCACCAATTGTTTTCTTGAAATTGGTTATTTACCTCATCAACATATTAATTTTTTTCCAAAACAACACGGGCATTTGCAGTGGATGAACTTTTGCATATAATCTCATAGTCTTACGACCATTTGTACTGATTTTCAGGTCAATTACGGTAACTTCATGCACGGGTTGATGAAGGAGAACATCCAGCTGAACTGGAAAGTTCTGTCAGAATTGTCCATGCATGAGCCACTTAGCTTCAAGGCCCTTGTGGACATCTCCCGTAATGCCTTCCTTGGGAACAAGAATGTGGTTCATCCTCCCAGGAAGGTAAGCATTCCAGTCAGTGTCTAGTATGTTGGTCGCTTTGTGTCTCTTGTTTCTCTTTTTGAGCTCGATGTTTGAACCATTGTTTCGTGGTTCCTACAAAGCTTCTACTGGTTTAGAAAGAATTTACGGCCTGAACTTTGAGAACTCAATCATCTTTTGCTTGCATGTTCTCTCAATATTCTGCATTCTATGTTCTCGGAGCTTCTCATTCCCTTGTGATATGAGGAAGATATGAATAGATGAAGGGCAATGGAGGAAGAGGTTTGATTTCCGACTATTACAAGCTCAGTAAGACATTGTTTTGATGTTGAATACAAGGCTTGGCTGGTTTTGCTAGCCAAGGGAGACATCATATTGATGAACAGAACGGGTTCATGATGAACTCTTGTTGGATTAACATGGGTCAGTCCTAGAATCCTTTGAATTTGCCATAAGCATAGGTCTCGTAATCCCAGATAAAGTTCCATTTGAGAGCTTATGGAACAAACAAAATTACAGAGAAGTTTACTTATATGTCACTCCAAGGCATCAACCTATACTATACATCTTATCTGTGATTTTAGAAACCATCGCAGTTCTCGGAATGACCACAACAAAGATCATTAACCCATCACCGAACACTAGTTTAACAATGAAAGATGAAGCACCATTGTCGGCTCATGAAGAAATATATAGAGGATTCTAAATTCATTAGTCACCCGCTTGCTTGTGAAGTATAATGTACTGTGTTAATAACCAAAAATAAATAAATAAATAAATCAACACTTTATCAATTTGGTACGATTTTTTCCTTAATTAAAAAATGCATAAACTATTGATTTGACACAAATTCTAGTACGAAGTCGACTTTTCCGTTAATTTGAATGGAAAATGCTTATGCGTATTACCGATACCACGTGGCTTATGATGATAGCTCAAGTAGGACCCATAATATTTTATGTAACAATAAAATTGTTTTTCTAGAAAATAAAAAGAAATCAAGAAAAGAGCAAAATCAAAGGGGATGGAGGAGGGGCGGTGGTCAGCGGTGGGGGCCTCACTATCAACCACTAACTCCCTCAGTTGTGGTCGCTGGTGACCACAGATGGCGTTGGTGACCCCTGTAGGGGGTGGGTTGTCGGGATTGAGGCCCCTAACTGCCGGGATTACGTTAGGGGACTCTCGATTCTGGTGGGTATTGAATCAATTTAACCCATCTTCTTCAACGTATACAACTTGAA
The DNA here is from genome assembly GCF_007655135.1 of Punica granatum. Taxonomy (NCBI): domain Eukaryota; kingdom Viridiplantae; phylum Streptophyta; class Magnoliopsida; order Myrtales; family Lythraceae; genus Punica; species Punica granatum. The sequence continues at coordinate 46,384 of NW_022204351.1, read as the reverse complement.
GAAGCTAACATATGAGGAGAGGAAGGCTCGTTTGATCGAGTGACTCAATGCCATCAACTCAGCTGCTGGAGCAGATGACGATGAAGATAATAAGTAGACGATTTTTATGACGGAATCTGAGCTAAAGATTATTCATCACCTTTGAGCTTCTGAGAACATGGATCAACGTTTCAGAGCTTTTCTTTATCCATAGATGTTAATTTACAACCCAGTTTTTATTTAATTTTTGGTGCCAAAACTTCGTGTTCTGACATTTTTGAGGATATTCTTGTTAGCGATCTATTCTGGATCTTAACTTTTTGCATGGACATCAAATTTCAGTTTTTCTTAAATTTTTTTGCAGCAGCAATCAAATTTATTTATCCACTCAATTTTAACCATTCCCAGTAGAAGATACAGTGACATCCTTCATATAGAGTTTAAACATTTCATTCAAGACCAATGTGCATAGAAATGCACTGAAATGAGTCAACTCCAATATACACAGAAATGAGAAGGCTAATAAAATAACGACCCGAGTTAGTTCACTTTCAACAACTTAAATAGATGCGCTATAGAGCGACAATGGGGTTAGCAATGAAAATCATGCATGGCGAGTGTAGACTCTTGGCACATATTGAATGCGTACCACTTGCCATTGTGCTAGTCGGAAGAATAAGACCTTGACCTTGAGAATGATGTTGCAGCCATCTATAAGTGTGGTCACTATTCTTGGAGGTGGAAACTTGGCTTAAATACTCGGTTACTATAGAAGTTGTCTCGGTTATACTTAGCAATGTACGTAACAAGCTGTAACTAATTTAGAGTATATCAATTTAATGTGTGTTATGTTTGATATAGGATATAAAAGGAATCATAATTTTTAAGGTATTTTATGGAGCAGTGACATCACGTTATTACTTATACATACTATAACTCGTAAATTGAAAAAAAAACGAAAAAAACGTAGTTAAAGGTTGTTAGATGCTGCATTCCAGCTGGCATTCCACAAGATACATTGGTCATTCATATTGGTTTCATCTAAAGCTAATATCAGTGAGCAAATCACTAAGCAAAAAAAAAAATGAAATTGAATGTTGACGAGCACATACTCGCATGTGCTGAGGCGGGCCAAAAGAATGATATTGGGATCCCCCGTCTTTCTCCCACTTGGGGCCAATACCCGCTTAAAAATGACCCGATTTTCAGGCGGGTACCTGGAAGAAGAAATGAACCCAAAATCCCGACATATATGCCATATAAATTCCAGGGGAGGGTTGCGGCGCCTGCTACAAGGTCAGGTGCCTCGATAGGAGCATCTGCTCCCGCGCGAGCCGTCAACATCATTGTCACCGACGAGTGCCCGAGGGGATATTGCTCCAAGAGGCGGGTCCACTTCGACCTAAGCGGGGCCGCATTCGGCTACATGGCTATCTCCAGCGAGGGCGGCTAGCTCAGGAACTGAGGCGAACTCCTAGTCATGTACAGGAGGTCCGTTCAATGTCCTCTCTAGCCGATGCTCTAAGGCAAGCTCTGAGTAGGAGCAAACCCCTCCACTGTCACCAAGATCCAAAATTTTGAAACCAGGAGAGGAAATAATCAATGAATAAGGCAACCGCCATTCAATCGGGAATGAGGGATGTAGGTAGAGTCTTCTTAGTTGTAAGGGTTGCAGCTTGAGACGTCCCCGTACATCTTCCTTCTCCCGAGTCTGATCTCCTTTATCCATTCCTCCCACAGCTTCTTTTTTCTAATTTATTATTATTATTTTTATGAGATAAAATGACGAATTTATCCCTGAAAATATCATATGCACCGCACATGACACGATTTGGCTGGAAAATTGACTGAACGGGGTAAAGTGCCTATTTTTCATAAAGGTCGGAGGGTAAATGCTTCCTAGCCCCAAAAATCGAGGGGCAAAGTGCTTTCTACTCTTATTGGGCAGCCCACACACTTTTTATTGGGCCGGGCTGAATTCCTCTCACCATTGAGGCTTTCTCTACTTCCCTCGCATCTCTCTCTCTCTCTCCCCCTCTCTCCCCTCTCTCAGTCTGGACGGTCTCTGAACGGAAACGGGACCTGCTTGTTCCGCCTTCGTAGCAGCTCGGTCGTTGTTGCCCGGCTGAACTGCAAAAAGTGAGAATTTTAATTTTCAGGGTTTTCTAGTTTGTAGATTCTTAATTTCTTGGCTAATTAGGGGAGAAGGTAGATGGATTTACGAAGTTTCTTGCCTGATTGCAAGTTAAATGTTGTTCTTCTGCGAGGTGTAAAAGGATTGGTTCACAGAAAAAGAGAAGGAAAGCAGGAAAAGGAAGATGAACAAGAAAAAGGTGTTCAACCTGGCCAAGGGTTTCCGAGGCAGGGCGAAGAACTGCATTAGAATCGCGAGGGAGAGGGTCGAGAAGGCCCAGCAGTACTCCTACAGAGACCGCCGCAACAAGAAGCGTGATATGCAGTCTCTCTGGATCCAGCGCATCAACGCCGGCACTCGCTTCCACTCAGTACGTACCGTCCGACTTTTCTTTTTTACATATATATCGAAAGACTGCTTGTTCTAAATTTTCAATGATTTTTGCCCTACTTGTGTCTCATATATTTCGTTTCGTTTATCGGCTTGAAGCACTTATTCTGAATATGAGCTAAATGGAACTTTGGATAATACCGTTGACGATATCATGTTATTTACCCTTGCCGGGATGAGTAAGCTTCATCCATGAATCTCCCAAGTGTAGAGATGAGTATTGTGGTGTGGTTGATGAGTATTCTTTGCCTGTAAGGCATGGAAAGTAGTTCATTGTGCTCGTTCCGACTTGGCTTTTCTACTTTCTGAACATTCTCTTGATGCCATGTTTGACTCATATATCAAAAGAAATAGGTTTTTCATGAGTAACATCAACTGCTATAGAAGGTCTTTCATGAACGCTGAGATGAGAACTAAGATGTAAAAACGGTATCTTCTGCTTCAATGGGAGTTAAAAAACATTTTCAGTTAATGACTTTCATCCCCTGTCTGCTGTGTAAGCCGAAGTTCTATTGGAGGATAAGAAATAGCGGTTTTTAAGGATTCAAGAAACTTTAGTCCTTTGAGATTTCAAACTAGCCATGCAAATCATCTTAGCATTTCTTATATATGCGTGTATATGTCATGGTTAAGCACAGATGTTATACCGGAACTTTAACATGAACTATTTGTTGGATATTTGGGTGGTTTTTATTAGATAATTGTTGGCTTGTGCTTGAGCACCAATTGTTTTCTTGAAATTGGTTATTTACCTCATCAACATATTAATTTTTTTCCAAAACAACACGGGCATTTGCAGTGGATGAACTTTTGCATATAATCTCATAGTCTTACGACCATTTGTACTGATTTTCAGGTCAATTACGGTAACTTCATGCACGGGTTGATGAAGGAGAACATCCAGCTGAACTGGAAAGTTCTGTCAGAATTGTCCATGCATGAGCCACTTAGCTTCAAGGCCCTTGTGGACATCTCCCGTAAATCCTTCCTTGGGAACAAGAATGTGGTTCATCCTCCCAGGAAGGTAAGCATTCCAGTCAGTGTCTAGTATGTTGGTCGCTTTGTGTCTCTTGTTTCTCTTTTTGAGCTCGATGTTTGAACCATTGTTTCGTGGTTCCTACAAAGCTTCTACTGGTTTAGAAAGAATTTACGGCCTGAACTTTGAGAACTCAATCATCTTTTGCTTGCATGTTCTCTCAATATTCTGCATTCTATGTTCTCGGAGCTTCTCATTCCCTTGTGATATGAGGAAGATATGAATAGATGAAGGGCAATGGAGGAAGAGGTTTGATTTCCGACTATTACAAGCTCAGTAAGACATTGTTTTGATGTTGAATACAAGGCTTGGCTGGTTTTGCTAGCCAAGGGAGACATCATATTGATGAACAGAACGGGTTCATGATGAACTCTTGTTGGATTAACATGGGTCAGTCCTAGAATCCTGTGAATTTGCCATAAGCATAGGTCTCGTAATCCCAGATAAAGTTCCATTTGAGAGCTTATGGAACAAACAAAATTACAGAGAAGTTTACTTATATGTCACTCCAAGGCATCAACCTATACTATACATCTTATCTGTGATTTTAGAAACCATCGCAGTTCTCGGAATGACCACAACAAAGATCATTAACCCATCACCGAACACTAGTTTAACAATGAAAGATGAAGCACCATTGTCGGCTCATGAAGAAATATATAGAGGATTCTAAATTCATTAGTCACCCGCTTGCTTGTGAAGTATAATGTACTGTGTTAATAACCAAAAATAAATAAATAAATAAATCAACACTTTATCAATTTGGTACGATTTTTTCCTTAATTAAAAAATGCATAAACTATTGATTTGACACAAATTCTAGTACGAAGTCGACTTTTCCGTTAATTTGAATGGAAAATGCTTATGCGTATTACCGATACCACGTGGCTTATGATGATAGCTCAAGTAGGACCCATAATATTTTATGTAACAATAAAATTGTTTTTCTAGAAAATAAAAAGAAATCAAGAAAAGAGCAAAATCAAAGGGGATGGAGGAGGGGCGGTGGTCAGCGGTGGGGGCCTCACTATCAACCACTAACTCCCTCAGTTGTGGTCGCTGGTGACCACAGATGGCGTTGGTGACCCCTGTAGGGGGTGGGTTGTCGGGATTGAGGCCCCTAACTGCCGGGATTACGTTAGGGGACTCTCGATTCTGGTGGGTATTGAATCAATTTAACCCATCTTCTTCAACGTATACAACTTGAAGAAGCTAACATATGAGGAGAGGAAGGCTCGTTTGATCGAGTGACTCAATGCCATCAACTCAGCTGCTGGAGCAGATGACGATGAAGATAATAAGTAGACGATTTTTATGACGGAATCTGAGCTAAAGATTATTCATCACCTTTGAGCTTCTGAGAACATGGATCAACGTTTCAGAGCTTTTCTTTATCCATAGATGTTAATTTACAACCCAGTTTTTATTTAATTTTTGGTGCCAAAACTTCGTGTTCTGACATTTTTGAGGATATTCTTGTTAGCGATCTATTCTGGATCTTAACTTTTTGCATGGACATCAAATTTCAGTTTTTCTTAAATTTTTTTGCAGCAGCAATCAAATTTATTTATCCACTCAATTTTAACCATTCCCAGTACAAGATACAGTGACATCCTTCATATAGAGTTTAAACATTTCATTCAAGACCAATGTGCATAGAAATGCACTGAAATGAGTCAACTCCAATATACACAGAAATGAGAAGGCTAATAAAATAACGACCCGAGTTAGTTCACTTTCAACAACTTAAATAGATGCGCTATAGAGCGACAATGGGGTTAGCAATGAAAATCATGCATGGCGAGTGTAGACTCTTGGCACATATTGAATGCGTACCACTTGCCATTGTGCTAGTCGGAAGAATAAGACCTTGACCTTGAGAATGATGTTGCAGCCATCTATAAGTGTGGTCACTATTCTTGGAGGTGGAAACTTGGCTTAAATACTCGGTTACTATAGAAGTTGTCTCGGTTATACTTAGCAATGTACGTAACAAGCTGTAACTAATTTAGAGTATATCAATTTAATGTGTGTTATGTTTGATATAGGATATAAAAGGAATCATAATTTTTAAGGTATTTTATGGAGCAGTGACATCACGTTATTACTTATCTATACTATAACTCGTAAATTGAAAAAAAAACGAAAAAAAACGTAGTTAAAGGTTGTTAGATGCTGCATTCCAGCTGGCATTCCACAAGATACATTGGTCATTCATATTGGTTTCATCTAAAGCTAATATCAGTGAGCAAATCACTAAGCAAAAAAAAAATGAAATTGAATGTTGACGAGCACATACTCGCATGTGCTGAGGCGGGCCAAAAGAATGATATTGGGATCCCCCGTCTTTCTCCCACTTGGGGCCAATACCCGCTTAAAAATGACCCGATTTTCAGGCGGGTACCTGGAAGAAGAAATGAACCCAAAATCCCGACATATATGCCATATAAATTCCAGGGGAGGGTTGCGGCGCCTGCTACAAGGTCAGGTGCCTCGATAGGAGCATCTGCTCCCGCGCGAGCCGTCAACATCATTGTCACCGACGAGTGCCCGAGGGGATATTGCTCCAAGAGGCGGGTCCACTTCGACCTAAGCGGGGCCGCATTCGGCTACATGGCTATCTCCAGCGAGGGCGGCTAGCTCAGGAACTGAGGCGAACTCCTAGTCATGTACAGGAGGTCCGTTCAATGTCCTCTCTAGCCGATGCTCTAAGGCAAGCTCTGAGTAGGAGCAAACCCCTCCACTGTCACCAAGATCCAAAATTTTGAAACCAGGAGAGGAAATAATCAATGAATAAGGCAACCGCCATTCAATCGGGAATGAGGGATGTAGGTAGAGTCTTCTTAGTTGTAAGGGTTGCAGCTTGAGACGTCCCCGTACATCTTCCTTCTCCCGAGTCTGATCTCCTTTATCCATTCCTCCCACAGCTTCTTTTTTCTAATTTATTATTATTATTTTTATGAGATAAAATGACGAATTTATCCCTGAAAATATCATATGCACCGCACATGACACGATTTGGCTGGAAAATTGACTGAACGGGGTAAAGTGCCTATTTTTCATAAAGGTCGGAGGGTAAATGCTTCCTAGCCCCAAAAATCGAGGGGCAAAGTGCTTTCTACTCTTATTGGGCAGCCCACACACTTTTTATTGGGCCGGGCTGAATTCCTCTCACCATTGAGGCTTTCTCTACTTCCCTCGCATCTCTCTCTCTCTCTCCCCCTCTCTCCCCTCTCTCAGTCTGGACGGTCTCTGAACGGAAACGGGACCTGCTTGTTCCGCCTTCGTAGCAGCTCGGTCGTTGTTGCCCGGCTGAACTGCAAAAAGTGAGAATTTTAATTTTCAGGGTTTTCTAGTTTGTAGATTCTTAATTTCTTGGCTAATTAGGGGAGAAGGTAGATGGATTTACGAAGTTTCTTGCCTGATTGCAAGTTAAATGTTGTTCTTCTGCGAGGTGTAAAAGGATTGGTTCACAGAAAAAGAGAAGGAAAGCAGGAAAAGGAAGATGAAGAAGAAAAAGGTGTTCAACCTGGCCAAGGGTTTCCGAGGCAGGGCGAAGAACTGCATTAGAATCGCGAGGGAGAGGGTCGAGAAGGCCCAGCAGTACTCCTACAGAGACCGCCGCAACAAGAAGCGTGATATGCAGTCTCTCTGGATCCAGCGCATCAACGCCGGCACTCGCTTCCACTCAGTACGTACCGTCCGACTTTTCTTTTTTACATATATATCGAAAGACTGCTTGTTCTAAATTTTCAATGATTTTTGCCCTACTTGTGTCTCATATATTTCGTTTCGTTTATCGGCTTGAAGCACTTATTCTGAATATGAGCTAAATGGAACTTTGGATAATACCGTTGACGATATCATGTTATTTACCCTTGCCGGGATGAGTAAGCTTCATCCATGAATCTCCCAAGTGTAGAGATGAGTATTGTGGTGTGGTTGATGAGTATTCTTTGCCTGTAAGGCATGGAAAGTAGTTCATTGTGCTCGTTCCGACTTGGCTTTTCTACTTTCTGAACATTCTCTTGATGCCATGTTTGACTCATATATCAAAAGAAATAGGTTTTTCATGAGTAACATCAACTGCTATAGAAGGTCTTTCATGAACGCTGAGATGAGAACTAAGATGTAAAAATGGTATCTTCTGCTTCAATGGGAGTTAAAAAACATTTTCAGTTAATGACTTTCATCCCCTGTCTGCTGTGTAAGCCGAAGTTCTATTGGAGGATAAGAAATAGCGGTTTTTAAGGATTCAAGAAACTTTAGTCCTTTGAGATTTCAAACTAGCCATGCAAATCATCTTAGCATTTCTTATATATGCGTGTATATGTCATGGTTAAGCACAGATGTTATACCGGAACTTTAACATGAACTATTTGTTGGATATTTGGGTGGTTTTTATTAGATAATTGTTGGCTTGTGCTTGAGCACCAATTGTTTTCTTGAAATTGGTTATTTACCTCATCAACATATTAATTTTTTTCCAAAACAACACGGGCATTTGCAGTGGATGAACTTTTGCATATAATCTCATAGTCTTACGACCATTTGTACTGATTTTCAGGTCAATTACGGTAACTTCATGCACGGGTTGATGAAGGAGAACATCCAGCTGAACTGGAAAGTTCTGTCAGAATTGTCCATGCATGAGCCACTTAGCTTCAAGGCCCTTGTGGACATCTCCCGTAATGCCTTCCTTGGGAACAAGAATGTGGTTCATCCTCCCAGGAAGGTAAGCATTCCAGTCAGTGTCTAGTATGTTGGTCGCTTTGTGTCTCTTGTTTCTCTTTTTGAGCTCGATGTTTGAACCATTGTTTCGTGGTTCCTACAAAGCTTCTACTGGTTTAGAAAGAATTTACGGCCTGAACTTTGAGAACTCAATCATCTTTTGCTTGCATGTTCTCTCAATATTCTGCATTCTATGTTCTCGGAGCTTCTCATTCCCTTGTGATATGAGGAAGATATGAATAGATGAAGGGCAATGGAGGAAGAGGTTTGATTTCCGACTATTACAAGCTCAGTAAGACATTGTTTTGATGTTGAATACAAGGCTTGGCTGGTTTTGCTAGCCAAGGGAGACATCATATTGATGAACAGAACGGGTTCATGATGAACTCTTGTTGGATTAACATGGGTCAGTCCTAGAATCCTGTGAATTTGCCATAAGCATAGGTCTCGTAATCCCAGATAAAGTTCCATTTGAGAGCTTATGGAACAAACAAAATTACAGAGAAGTTTACTTATATGTCACTCCAAGGCATCAACCTATACTATACATCTTATCTGTGATTTTAGAAACCATCGCAGTTCTCGGAATGACCACAACAAAGATCATTAACCCATCACCGAACACTAGTTTAACAATGAAAGATGAAGCACCATTGTCGGCTCATGAAGAAATATATAGAGGATTCTAAATTCATTAGTCACCCGCTTGCTTGTGAAGTATAATGTACTGTGTTAATAACCAAAAATAAATAAATAAATAAATCAACACTTTATCAATTTGGTACGATTTTTTCCTTAATTAAAAAATGCATAAACTATTGATTTGACACAAATTCTAGTACGAAGTCGACTTTTCCGTTAATTTGAATGGAAAATGCTTATGCGTATTACCGATACCACGTGGCTTATGATGATAGCTCAAGTAGGACCCATAATATTTTATGTAACAATAAAATTGTTTTTCTAGAAAATAAAAAGAAATCAAGAAAAGAGCAAAATCAAAGGGGATGGAGGAGGGGCGGTGGTCAGCGGTGGGGGCCTCACTATCAACCACTAACTCCCTCAGTTGTGGTCGCTGGTGACCACAGATGGCGTTGGTGACCCCTGTAGGGGGTGGGTTGTCGGGATTGAGGCCCCTAACTGCCGGGATTACGTTAGGGGACTCTCGATTCTGGTGGGTATTGAATCAATTTAACCCATCTTCTTCAACGTATACAACTTGAAGAAGCTAACATATGAGGAGAGGAAGGCTCGTTTGATCGAGTGACTCAATGCCATCAACTCAGCTGCTGGAGCAGATGACGATGAAGATAATAAGTAGACGATTTTTATGACGGAATCTGAGCTAAAGATTATTCATCACCTTTGAGCTTCTGAGAACATGGATCAACGTTTCAGAGCTTTTCTTTATCCATAGATGTTAATTTACAACCCAGTTTTTATTTAATTTTTGGTGCCAAAACTTCGTGTTCTGACATTTTTGAGGATATTCTTGTTAGCGATCTATTCTGGATCTTAACTTTTTGCATGGACATCAAATTTCAGTTTTTCTTAAATTTTTTTGCAGCAGCAATCAAATTTATTTATCCACTCAATTTTAACCATTCCCAGTACAAGATACAGTGACATCCTTCATATAGAGTTTAAACATTTCATTCAAGACCAATGTGCATAGAAATGCACTGAAATGAGTCAACTCCAATATACACAGAAATGAGAAGGCTAATAAAATAACGACCCGAGTTAGTTCACTTTCAACAACTTAAATAGATGCGCTATAGAGCGACAATGGGGTTAGCAATGAAAATCATGCATGGCGAGTGTAGACTCTTGGCACATATTGAATGCGTACCACTTGCCATTGTGCTAGTCGGAAGAATAAGACCTTGACCTTGAGAATGATGTTGCAGCCATCTATAAGTGTGGTCACTATTCTTGGAGGTGGAAACTTGGCTTAAATACTCGGTTACTATAGAAGTTGTCTCGGTTATACTTAGCAATGTACGTAACAAGCTGTAACTAATTTAGAGTATATCAATTTAATGTGTGTTATGTTTGATATAGGATATAAAAGGAATCATAATTTTTAAGGTATTTTATGGAGCAGTGAAATCACGTTATTACTTATACATACTATAACTCGTAAATTGAAAAAAAAAACGAAAAAAACGTAGTTAAAGGTTGTTAGATGCTGCATTCCAGCTGGCATTCCACAAGATACATTGGTCATTCATATTGGTTTCATCTAAAGCTAATATCAGTGGGCAAATCACTAAGCAAAAAAAAAATGAAATTGAATGTTGACGAGCACATACTCGCATGTGCTGAGGCGGGCCAAAAGAATGATATTGGGATCCCCCGTCTTTCTCCCACTTGGGGCCAATACCCGCTTAAAAATGACCCGATTTTCAGGCGGGTACCTGGAAGAAGAAATGAACCCAAAATTCCGACATATATGCCATATAAATTCCAGGGGAGGGTTGCGGCGCCTGCTACAAGGTCAGGTGCCTCGATAGGAGCATCTGCTCCCGCGCGAGCCGTCAACATCATTGTCACCGACGAGTGCCCGAGGGGATATTGCTCCAAGAGGCGGGTCCACTTCGACCTAAGCGGGGCCGCATTCGGCTACATGGCTATCTCCAGCGAGGGCGGCTAGCTCAGGAACTGAGGCGAACTCCTAGTCATGTACAGGAGGTCCGTTCAATGTCCTCTCTAGCCGATGCTCTAAGGCAAGCTCTGAGTAGGAGCAAACCCCTCCACTGTCACCAAGATCCAAAATTTTGAAACCAGGAGAGGAAATAATCAATGAATAAGGCAACCGCCATTCAATCGGGAATGAGGGATGTAGGTAGAGTCTTCTTAGTTGTAAGGGTTGCAGCTTGAGACGTCCCCGTACATCTTCCTTCTCCCGAGTCTGATCTCCTTTATCCATTCCTCCCACAGCTTCTTTTTTCTAATTTATTATTATTATTTTTATGAGATAAAATGACGAATTTATCCCTGAAAATATCATATGCACCGCACATGACACGATTTGGCTGGAAAATTGACTGAACGGGGTAAAGTGCCTATTTTTCATAAAGGTCGGAGGGTAAATGCTTCCTAGCCCCAAAAATCGAGGGGCAAAGTGCTTTCTACTCTTATTGGGCAGCCCACACACTTTTTATTGGGCCGGGCTGAATTCCTCTCACCATTGAGGCTTTCTCTACTTCCCTCGCATCTCTCTCTCTCTCTCCCCCTCTCTCCCCTCTCTCAGTCTGGACGGTCTCTGAACGGAAACGGGACCTGCTTGTTCCGCCTTCGTAGCAGCTCGGTCGTTGTTGCCCGGCTGAACTGCAAAAAGTGAGAATTTTAATTTTCAGGGTTTTCTAGTTTGTAGATTCTTAATTTCTTGGCTAATTAGGGGAGAAGGTAGATGGATTTACGAAGTTTCTTGCCTGATTGCAAGTTAAATGTTGTTCTTCTGCGAGGTGTAAAAGGATTGGTTCACAGAAAAAGAGAAGGAAAGCAGGAAAAGGAAGATGAACAAGAAAAAGGTGTTCAACCTGGCCAAGGGTTTCCGAGGCAGGGCGAAGAACTGCATTAGAATCGCGAGGGAGAGGGTCGAGAAGGCCCAGCAGTACTCCTACAGAGACCGCCGCAACAAGAAGCGTGATATGCAGTCTCTCTGGATCCAGCGCATCAACGCCGGCACTCGCTTCCACTCAGTACGTACCGTCCGACTTTTCTTTTTTACATATATATCGAAAGACTGCTTGTTCTAAATTTTCAATGATTTTTGCCCTACTTGTGTCTCATATATTTCGTTTCGTTTATCGGCTTGAAGCACTTATTCTGAATATGAGCTAAATGGAACTTTGGATAATACCGTTGACGATATCATGTTATTTACCCTTGCCGGGATGAGTAAGCTTCATCCATGAATCTCCCAAGTGTAGAGATGAGTATTGTGGTGTGGTTGATGAGTATTCTTTGCCTGTAAGGCATGGAAAGTAGTTCATTGTGCTCGTTCCGACTTGGCTTTTCTACTTTCTGAACATTCTCTTGATGCCATGTTTGACTCATATATCAAAAGAAATAGGTTTTTCATGAGTAACATCAACTGCTATAGAAGGTCTTTCATGAACGCTGAGATGAGAACTAAGATGTAAAAACGGTATCTTCTGCTTCAATGGGAGTTAAAAAACATTTTCAGTTAATGACTTTCATCCCCTGTCTGCTGTGTAAGCCGAAGTTCTATTGGAGGATAAGAAATAGCGGTTTTTAAGGATTCAAGAAACTTTAGTCCTTTGAGATTTCAAACTAGCCATGCAAATCATCTTAGCATTTCTTATATATGCGTGTATATGTCATGGTTAAGCACAGATGTTATACCGGAACTTTAACATGAACTATTTGTTGGATATTTGGGTGGTTTTTATTAGATAATTGTTGGCTTGTGCTTGAGCACCAATTGTTTTCTTGAAATTGGTTATTTACCTCATCAACATATTAATTTTTTTCCAAAACAACACGGGCATTTGCAGTGGATGAACTTTTGCATATAATCTCATAGTCTTACGACCATTTGTACTGATTTTCAGGTCAATTACGGTAACTTCATGCACGGGTTGATGAAGGAGAACATCCAGCTGAACTGGAAAGTTCTGTCAGAATTGTCCATGCATGAGCCACTTAGCTTCAAGGCCCTTGTGGACATCTCCCGTAATGCCTTCCTTGGGAACAAGAATGTGGTTCATCCTCCCAGGAAGGTAAGCATTCCAGTCAGTGTCTAGTATGTTGGTCGCTTTGTGTCTCTTGTTTCTCTTTTTGAGCTCGATGTTTGAACCATTGTTTCGTGGTTCCTACAAAGCTTCTACTGGTTTAGAAAGAATTTACGGCCTGAACTTTGAGAACTCAATCATCTTTTGCTTGCATGTTCTCTCAATATTCTGCATTCTATGTTCTCGGAGCTTCTCATTCCCTTGTGATATGAGGAAGATATGAATAGATGAAGGGCAATGGAGGAAGAGGTTTGATTTCCGACTATTACAAGCTCAGTAAGACATTGTTTTGATGTTGAATACAAGGCTTGGCTGGTTTTGCTAGCCAAGGGAGACATCATATTGATGAACAGAACGGGTTCATGATGAACTCTTGTTGGATTAACATGGGTCAGTCCTAGAATCCTTTGAATTTGCCATAAGCATAGGTCTCGTAATCCCAGATAAAGTTCCATTTGAGAGCTTATGGAACAAACAAAATTACAGAGAAGTTTACTTATATGTCACTCCAAGGCATCAACCTATACTATACATCTTATCTGTGATTTTAGAAACCATCGCAGTTCTCGGAATGACCACAACAAAGATCATTAACCCATCACCGAACACTAGTTTAACAATGAAAGATGAAGCACCATTGTCGGCTCATGAAGAAATATATAGAGGATTCTAAATTCATTAGTCACCCGCTTGCTTGTGAAGTATAATGTACTGTGTTAATAACCAAAAATAAATAAATAAATAAATAAATCAACACTTTATCAATTTGGTACGATTTTTTCCTTAATTAAAAAATGCATAAACTATTGATTTGACACAAATTCTAGTACGAAGTCGACTTTTCCGTTAATTTGAATGGAAAATGCTTATGCGTATTACCGATACCACGTGACTTATGATGATAGCTCAAGTAGGACCCATAATATTTTATGTAACAATAAAATTGTTTTTCTAGAAAATAAAAAGAAATCAAGAAAAGAGCAAAATCAAAGGGGATGGAGGAGGGGCGGTGGTCAGCGGTGGGGGCCTCACTATCAACCACTAACTCCCTCAGTTGTGGTCGCTGGTGACCACAGATGGCGTTGGTGACCCCTGTAGGGGGTGGGTTGTCGGGATTGAGGCCCCTAACTGCCGGGATTACGTTAGGGGACTCTCGATTCTGGTGGGTATTGAATCAATTTAACCCATCTTCTTCAACGTATACAACTTGAAGAAGCTAACATATGAGGAGAGGAAGGCTCGTTTGATCGAGTGACTCAATGCCATCAACTCAGCTGCTGGAGCAGATGACGATGAAGATAATAAGTAGACGATTTTTATGACGGAATCTGAGCTAAAGATTATTCATCACCTTTGAGCTTCTGAGAACATGGATCAACGTTTCAGAGCTTTTCTTTATCCATAGATGTTAATTTACAACCCAGTTTTTATTTAATTTTTGGTGCCAAAACTTCGTGTTCTGACATTTTTGAGGATATTCTTGTTAGCGATCTATTCTGGATCTTAACTTTTTGCATGGACATCAAATTTCAGTTTTTCTTAAATTTTTTTGCAGCAGCAATCAAATTTATTTATCCACTCAATTTTAACCATTCCCAGTAGAAGATACAGTGACATCCTTCATATAGAGTTTAAACATTTCATTCAAGACCAATGTGCATAGAAATGCACTGAAATGAGTCAACTCCAATATACACAGAAATGAGAAGGCTAATAAAATAACGACCCGAGTTAGTTCACTTTCAACAACGTAAATAGATGCGCTATAGAGCGACAATGGGGTTAGCAATGAAAATCATGCATGGCGAGTGTAGACTCTTGGCACATATTGAATGCGTACCACTTGCCATTGTGCTAGTCGAAAGAATAAGACCTTGACCTTGAGAATGATGTTGCAGCCATCTATAAGTGTGGTCACTATTCTTGGAGGTGGAAACTTGGCTTAAATACTCGGTTACTATAGAAGTTGTCTCGGTTATACTTAGCAATGTACGTAACAAGCTGTAACTAATTTAGAGTATATCAATTTAATGTGCGTTATGTTTGATATAGGATATAAAAGGAATCATAATTTTTAAGGTATTTTATGGAGCAGTGACATCACGTTATTACTTATACATACTATAACTCGTAAATTGAAAAAAAAAAAACGTAGTTAAAGGTTGTTAGATGCTGCATTCCAGCTGGCATTCCACAAGATACATTGGTCATTCATATTGGTTTCATCTAAAGCTAATATCAGTGAGCAAATCACTAAGCAAAAAAAAAATGAAATTGAATGTTGACGAGCACATACTCGCATGTGCTGAGGCGGGCCAAAAGAATGATATTGGGATCCCCCGTCTTTCTCCCACTTGGGGCCAATACCCGCTTAAAAATGACCCGATTTTCAGGCGGGTACCTGGAAGAAGAAATGAACCCAAAATCCCGACATATATGCCATATAAATTCCAGGGGAGGGTTGCGGCGCCTGCTACAAGGTCAGGTGCCTCGATAGGAGCATCTGCTCCCGCGCGAGCCGTCAACATCATTGTCACCGACGAGTGCCCGAGGGGATATTGCTCCAAGAGGCGGGTCCACTTCGACCTAAGCGGGGCCGCATTCGGCTACATGGCTATCTCCAGCGAGGGCGGCTAGCTCAGGAACTGAGGCGAACTCCTAGTCATGTACAGGAGGTCCGTTCAATGTCCTCTCTAGCCGATGCTCTAAGGCAAGCTCTGAGTAGGAGCAAACCCCTCCACTGTCACCAAGATCCAAAATTTTGAAACCAGGAGAGGAAATAATCAATGAA
This sequence comes from Punica granatum, assembly GCF_007655135.1. Lineage (NCBI taxonomy): Eukaryota > Viridiplantae > Streptophyta > Magnoliopsida > Myrtales > Lythraceae > Punica > Punica granatum. Next base: position 30,560 of record NW_022204351.1, on the reverse strand, counting down.
TAAGGCAACCGCCATTCAATCGGGAATGAGGGATGTAGGTAGAGTCTTCTTAGTTGTAAGGGTTGCATCTTGAGACGTCCCCGTACATCTTCCTTCTCCCGAGTCTGATCTCCTTTATCCATTCCTCCCACAGCTTCTTTTTTCTAATTTATTATTATTATTTTTATGAGATAAAATGACGAATTTATCCCTGAAAATATCATATGCACCGCACATGACACGATTTGGCTGGAAAATTGACTGAACGGGGTAAAGTGCCTATTTTTCATAAAGGTCGGAGGGTAAATGCTTCCTAGCCCCAAAAATCGAGGGGCAAAGTGCTTTCTACTCTTATTGGGCAGCCCACACACTTTTTATTGGGCCGGGCTGAATTCCTCTCACCATTGAGGCTTTCTCTACTTCCCTCGCATCTCTCTCTCTCTCTCCCCCTCTCTCCCCTCTCTCAGTCTGGACGGTCTCTGAACGGAAACGGGACCTGCTTGTTCCGCCTTCGTAGCAGCTCGGTCGTTGTTGCCCGGCTGAACTGCAAAAAGTGAGAATTTTAATTTTCAGGGTTTTCTAGTTTGTAGATTCTTAATTTCTTGGCTAATTAGGGGAGAAGGTAGATGGATTTACGAAGTTTCTTGCCTGATTGCAAGTTAAATGTTGTTCTTCTGCGAGGTGTAAAAGGATTGGTTCACAGAAAAAGAGAAGGAAAGCAGGAAAAGGAAGATGAACAAGAAAAAGGTGTTCAACCTGGCCAAGGGTTTCCGAGGCAGGGCGAAGAACTGCATTAGAATCGCGAGGGAGAGGGTCGAGAAGGCCCAGCAGTACTCCTACAGAGACCGCCGCAGCAAGAAGCGTGATATGCAGTCTCTCTGGATCCAGCGCATCAACGCCGGCACTCGCTTCCACTCAGTACGTACCGTCCGACTTTTCTTTTTTACATATATATCGAAAGACTGCTTGTTCTAAATTTTCAATGATTTTTGCCCTACTTGTGTCTCATATATTTCGTTTCGTTTATCGGCTTGAAGCACTTATTCTGAATATGAGCTAAATGGAACTTTGGATAATACCGTTGACGATATCATGTTATTTACCCTTGCCGGGATGAGTAAGCTTCATCCATGAATCTCCCAAGTGTAGAGATGAGTATTGTGGTGTGGTTGATGAGTATTCTTTGCCTGTAAGGCATGGAAAGTAGTTCATTGTGCTCGTTCCGACTTGGCTTTTCTACTTTCTGAACATTCTCTTGATGCCATGTTTGACTCATATATCAAAAGAAATAGGTTTTTCATGAGTAACATCAACTGCTATAGAAGGTCTTTCATGAACGCTGAGATGAGAACTAAGATGTAAAAACGGTATCTTCTGCTTCAATGGGAGTTAAAAAACATTTTCAGTTAATGACTTTCATCCCCTGTCTGCTGTGTAAGCCGAAGTTCTATTGGAGGATAAGAAATAGCGGTTTTTAAGGATTCAAGAAACTTTAGTCCTTTGAGATTTCAAACTAGCCATGCAAATCATCTTAGCATTTCTTATATATGCGTGTATATGTCATGGTTAAGCACAGATGTTATACCGGAAGTTTAACATGAACTATTTGTTGGATATTTGGGTGGTTTTTATTAGATAATTGTTGGCTTGTGCTTGAGCACCAATTGTTTTCTTGAAATTGGTTATTTACCTCATCAACATATTAATTTTTTTCCAAAACAACACGGGCATTTGCAGTGGATGAACTTTTGCATATAATCTCATAGTCTTACGACCATTTGTACTGATTTTCAGGTCAATTACGGTAACTTCATGCACGGGTTGATGAAGGGGAACATCCAGCTGAACTGGAAAGTTCTGTCAGAATTGTCCATGCATGAGCCACTTAGCTTCAAGGCCCTTGTGGACATCTCCCGTAAATCCTTCCTTGGGAACAAGAATGTGGTTCATCCTCCCAGGAAGGTAAGCATTCCAGTCAGTGTCTAGTATGTTGGTCGCTTTGTGTCTCTTGTTTCTCTTTTTGAGCTCGATGTTTGAACCATTGTTTCGTGGTTCCTACAAAGCTTCTACTGGTTTAGAAAGAATTTACGGCCTGAACTTTGAGAACTCAATCATCTTTTGCTTGCATGTTCTCTCAATATTCTGCATTCTATGTTCTCGGAGCTTCTCATTCCCTTGTGATATGAGGAAGATATGAATAGATGAAGGGCAATGGAGGAAGAGGTTTGATTTCCGACTATTACAAGCTCAGTAAGACATTGTTTTGATGTTGAATACAAGGCTTGGCTGGTTTTGCTAGCCAAGGGAGACATCATATTGATGAACAGAACGGGTTCATGATGAACTCTTGTTGGATTAACATGGGTCAGTCCTAGAATCCTGTTAATTTGCCATAAGCATAGGTCTCGTAATCCCAGATAAAGTTCCATTTGAGAGCTTATGGAACAAACAAAATTACAGAGAAGTTTACTTATATGTCACTCCAAGGCATCAACCTATACTATACATCTTATCTGTGATTTTAGAAACCATCGCAGTTCTCGGAATGACCACAACAAAGATCATTAACCCATCACCGAACACTAGTTTAACAATGAAAGATGAAGCACCATTGTCGGCTCATGAAGAAATATATAGAGGATTCTAAATTCATTAGTCACCCGCTTGCTTGTGAAGTATAATGTACTGTGTTAATAACCAAAAATAAATAAATAAATAAATCAACACTTTATCAATTTGGTACGATTTTTTTTCTTAATTAAAAAATGCATAAACTATTGATTTGACACAAATTCTAGTACGATGTCGACTTTTCCGTTAATTTGAATGGAAAATGCTGATGTGTATTGTCAGCACCCCATTTTGGCCCATCGGCTTCCTACATGAGAATCCCCGATCAAAGCCCGGATTACTGTTCATCACCCGGCAATCGAAGGCGAACGTGCGGTCACAGAGTCATGAACGACAAGAGAAGAGCTAGGTCCATTAGAAAAGCAGAAGAGAGCAGTCAGAAGAACTTACAGTCAAAGAACCCCGAAAACAGCGGAGCCGGCACTGTGGCACTATTCATCACCGAATCACTGAAGCACCGAAAGGTGCCCAATATGGGACTCTAAAAATCCCTCTCAGTGCCAAAATGACCAATGACGCATCCGGATGTATTTCGGAGGTGTCCTGCTCAAGCCAGGACACCCCGGTCCTTCACGGACGCCTTTTCCGACAGGGCTCCCGGGGTCCGCTCCACTGACGAGTAAACGGCACCCCAAAACAGGTCTACAGGCACCCAGGGACCACCGGGGTCTTGGAATAAGCCTCAGACGACCTTTCGGAACTCTACGGGGCTCCTCGAATGACGTTTCATTGGTAGCCAACGCCTCCCGGTGAATCTTCGGGGCACATTCACGGAAAACAGAGATCGCAACGATTCCCGAACACCTCGAGACATTCAGCGAGCACTGAGAAAACCCCGGTCACAAGTCCCTAGGTCTCCCCCGGGGCAATGGTCTTCGGTCGGGGACGACGAGCCAACGATCCCCCGCGAGGCAAAAGGGTCGCCGAAACGAACATTAAGATGCACAAAGAGCAATCGGAGACCGGGGGCACTCAACTCCACTCCGAATGTCCGAACATGGCAAAACCGACTCTCGAGGCGCCGAGCCACCCGAACATTCGTTCACATGACATATGGCGATATTGGGTTCACTCAAATCCTCTTCGCGCAAGCGTTCCAAATCTATTAATTAATTGGACATCGGAGATCGGACGCGCGTTCAATCAAGTCTCGAGCTTTTCCCGGCTTTTCTCTTATTCGAATGGGACCCACAGCTCAGCCAAGCCAAGCCACCAAGCCACGGCTCAATCCCTAAGCCATGGCTTAATCCCAAAATTCGGTGGCTCAAACTCAAGAAGCTCCCTCCGCCACACAAATTCAAATATCTCTTACACCTTCTTACACCTATCTCCTATCCATCACTTCCCATCACCTCCCATCCACTTTTCCCTAACTTCCCCTACACTCAACATGACAATTTCCCCACCCTAATCCATCTCCAAAAATTCGGATCCCCTAAGCACCACTTAATTGCACTTAACTCCACTTAATCTTGTCATTAAGTCTTCCTTTATAAGCCCATCATTAACCTAATCACAACTCACCATCCATTCTCTCTCAAGCTCTCTCACTCTAGAAAATCATCTCAAGCCCCTTAGAGCTCAGCATTTTTCAGAAATTCGTCCAGCTTTCCCTCAGCCCGAAACCAAGGCAAAATTGCCGGAAAACTCAACCGTTTTCCGGCGACCGCCACTCAACCCGAACCAAACTTGACCAAACTTTATATCCCACATGTATTCGACCTCCCGAGTCCATTTCCGGTGTTAGTTTCGGCATTTGAAGCTTCCAGCATGCAGTTCCAGGCCAGTCCAGAATCGGGTCCCTAGGGAGTTTCTCGATTTCTAGGCGAGTTCTTCCTTCCCGACTTATCCGAGCCTCAAAAAAACTACATATCCCACATGTATTCGACCTCCCGAGTCCATTTCCGGTGTTAGTTTTGCGATTTGAAGCTCCCAGCATCCCGAACCAGCTCTGTCCAGAACCGGGTTCAATAGGTGTTTTCACGGCTTCCCGGGCTCCCCGAACATTTCCACTACCTCACGACTATGGAGAGTCGTGCCATCATTTCCTAGGGTTTCTCATGACCCTCACTCTCCCCCGTGACAAGGTGGTCGCGTGTCGAGAGCCGCTCAACCGCGCACCACCGCCATTTCTCTCTTTTCTCCCTTCACAGATTTTTTCCAGTTTTTACCGGTTTTCTTTGCATCTCTCAGGAAAATCGACATGTCTAATCTTCACGATCCTTAGTCAGTTAGGAGTCCAATGCCACCGACCTTGCACCAAAAGACCACCGGGAGCCTCCCGTAGAGTCGTTTCTTCATCGGGTGCCAGTCGGGTTTGTTCCTCTGGTCGTCTTTTCTAACCCAAACTTTGCAGGAATGCATAGGTCAGCTCGGGTTGATTCTCACTACGAGCCACCTATCACCGTGTTACTCACTCAGTTAGAAGTCCAATGCCACCGACCTTGCATCAAAAGACCACCGGGAGCCTCCTGTAGAGCCTTTTCTTTGCCGGGTGCCAGTCGGGTCTGCTTGTCTCGACTGGATCTGTCTTTTTTTTTACTAACCCGACTTTGTTTTTGATTTCCAGAAAATCTACGCATGCTCTCCTTCCGAAACCACCGCAGGCATGATCCTCAGTGAGTTAGGAGACTAATGCCGCCGACCTTGCAGCAAAATACCACCGGGACAGCCATTTCTTTCTGACCTGCCCAGTCGGGTCAATTCCGCCCAGTCGGTTCTGTTTTCTGATAGCTAACCCGACTTTGTTTTAGATTTCCAAAAAATCTACGCACGCTCTCCTTCCAAAACCACCACAGGCGCGATCTTTAGTCTCTTGGGAATCCAACGCAACTGGCCCCGCGCGAAAATTCCATCCCGATCAACCGGTACAGCCCCAACAAGCTAGACTGCCAGTCGGGTCTGCCAGTCGACCCGACTGCATCGGTTCGGGTCTGTTCGTTCCAGCCGAGTCTCCCGACTCCCTTTGCCACTTCTCCGACTCTTTCCTCGTGTTCCGAGGCTAGGTAACATTTCTCTACGACTTAAATGGGTCCAAGGAGCTCTCTCTTTCGCCTCGAAATCAGTCGGTTCCCGTATTTATTTTATTTTATTTTATTTCGTTGTTGCATGAGCCGACGCCGTTTTATCGATTCCCTTTAAATACGATATTTGCGTTTGCATTATGTGCTTGTTTGCGCAACCAAGATCATGGCGGCATCGGCTTTATAGAATGTGTGTTATTATCATGTTTGACGTTTTACGCATGCAAGAAACGGTCAAAACCGATTCTTGGAATTGATTGTAATCACAATTTTCATTTAATCATTGGTTTCATATTAATTCGTATGTTAGGTACGTTAATATCGAACAATCATTTCATTGATCCATAACAATTGAGGTTCGCGGTCTCAATCATTAAACCACTTCACAAACGGGAAACAGGACGTACCATTCGGCTAAACGAACCACTCGCCCTAAGTGATTGGATAAATCGAATATCAACTCATAAACGCGTCGACGAATCACTAAACGTTGAGAGTGCCCTTTTAAAATTCACAATTTCAAATCATCGAGACACATAACACGAATAGAATTAGTGTCTAGGGAGTACTCGTGCGCTATGACTCGAGTCAAGGCCCGATTTGAGGAGGCTCATGTCTAAGTGCGCGAGTCCTCTTTGGACCTCTTCGTGTCATGCGATCCCAACTTCCACATACACGCCCTACACATTTTACCATTCAAAGGGCATGACCATCATTTCGTGATTCGCTGACATTCTAGGCGTTAGGGAGACCGAAACACCTCGATCTATGGACGAAAAAGGGCAACCCGTTCGGATGCGAGTTTCATTCGTACGGCCCATTCCGTTCACTTTCGGTGTTTCTATCTTCCTATCGTAGATTCGATGGTGAACCTTTTTATTTCAGTTGCAAAAGACGAAGAACCGGATTAATCATGTACTTGACTTAAACAAACATTAGATAATGGATAGGTGGAATATTAGATTCCAATCTAGAGTCAAGATACGAGTTTGGTTAATTCGGTGAAACCGCAGTGTCATCTCACTGAATAAGGATTCTGAAACAAATTGACACATGTAATCGACTTAGAACCATATTCTAGCCCACCATCTATGTTTGCCTAGGCTAGACACATTGATTGCAAATCAACCCCGGTCGATAACTGATTAAATCACGTACATTCGACTTAATACACAACTTGTCTGTATTCACCTACATTTGTCAGTTGTTATCTGTTTTCCATCAGTTTTATCAGTTTTCTTCTGTTTTCCATTTGCTTTTGCTGATTTGTTGCGGTTCGGGTCCGAGCCCATAGGTTATGTGTTGCACGGGGTCCAATGCCCCAAATCACCGAACACGAGGTCCACCGCCCCCTAACTCACTGAGTGCGTGCAACCCGAGTGTGGAATGGGATCTAGCCCCGAGTCACCGTCACACTCCAAATATGGCCTATGTGGAAGGCAATATGGATTGGATGCATGAAACGTGTTTAGATATCACCCGGGAGCTCGATTGGTCCAACGATTACAGTGGGAACTAATTGGTTCTCCTGCAAACCATCGGTTCAATCGGACCCGACCCCCGGCTCCTTGAGCCCGCATTGCCTTAATTTGTTTATCGGTTATTCAAAACACACGGTGAGCCGGAGCGGAATATTGGCCCAATGCAAACCGATCCGGATCCATTTATTTCATTCAGTTGTATTCTGTAATTATTCGAGTGTACATTGTGAGGATCCTATTTGTACATCTATTCATTCATTTGTAAGGATCCCTGATCGGCAAGCAAGAGGCCCGAGCGTCGAACCGGTCAAGTTGGTCTATTATTACCAAGAGATGAGTAAGCTCGAATACTCGCGGTTTCGGTTCGCGCAGGGAATTGACCATCACGGTTCGATGAACTGTAACGCTAAGATAGTGAACCGATTCCTCAACGCACAAGCCCACTCATCTTTCGGATTCTTGGCCCAACCTGATCAATTCATCGACTTTACGGTGTCAAAACGGGCGAGTCAAGTGCAACCCTAAAATCACGCGGTAAATAAACAAAACGGCAAGCCTAGCAAACTAGAGTACCGAAGGGCGTGCGGGATATAGGCCCGTACGTAATAGAACCCCCGAATTCGGAATTTTCGGTTCCGCATGACCATTGCCTTAGCATTTAGGTGTACCCCGCACCCCTAGACCCGGGCGACTCAACGGCCCTCGACCTACGGGTCGTAAACAGTAAGTGGCGACTCCTTCTCACGCGTGTCCGTCGCGCGTCCACGGGAAGGTGGACACTCCCAAGCCGCGTCGCACAAGCTTCACGCACGCGTGCCCCGACGAGATTAAATTCGGGTGCGCATAGCTTGGCGACTCCACTGGGGACATACTTAGTGGGTTCGGGGCTCAATTCCGTTTGCTTGCTTGCATGTTTATCTATCGCTTTCCGTACATTTATTTTAAGCACATTTATTTCGCGCACATTTATTTTACGCACTTGCATCGCATCATTCTAACGGGTTTCTAGGTACCTTGTCCGAAATCCCACGGGCACCAAAATAGGAAGCTAGGTTAGTCAGAGGTTCCGAGTAAGGGAACGGATTGAGTCGGCTATGCCACCGAACCGGCCCCCAAAGATCCTTGCTCGATTTCAAGGAATTCACACCCTTGAGTCAGGAGCCCCCATCTATAGATAGCACGGTCCCTGTAGCACCGAACCTTGCATCGTGCTATGCCTCCATGCAAGCCTTCAATCCGACTCTAACAATAGTCCATCGAGTCGGCCTGCGTGCCATTTGAGTCTTTTCTATTTCAAGAGCGATGTACCTTGTAATTTGTACTAAGCCGTGGGCATTTACTTTTCTCTGCACATATGCATCATGCAGTTTTCAAAACACACTAGGATATCGTTCACATTGACAAGTCCTAAGCATATTTTCTTATCGTCTTGGTAAGGGACGCCTTGCTTGGCCTCCTGCCCGCGCCTCGACAGAGCCCGCCAACACACGAGGATCTCACCGACCCGCCACAGAACGCGAATGGTGTATATTCCGGGACAACATGATCGACCTCATCAACACTAGGTTCGATCACCGAGAGGTCACTGAGAGACGAAGAACTCGCCGGCCAACCACCTTAGAGGGAGCTCTCCCAAACCCGTGCCAAGATGCAAAGATGCGATCAGGAGCTCGCTTGAGCGAACGCCGCCCTGGAGAAGTCTAGGAAGAGGGCTCGAGGAGGCCCACGCATGCACTCTAGGATAGATATCTCCGCAAGGCCCTCGCCTAGAACCGGTGCTTTCCGAGGCCGCGCTCGCTCAAACCCCGAGTGTGGTGGCAAATCAGCTTAAGGCTCTATTTTACAAAATTTGCATTGTACTTTGAACCTTTCGAGTCAATGTGAACGACAACATTAGCCTTTGAAAACTCACGCACTGCATGCATCCTATCCATTTACTGTTTTACACGACATTTAACACTACCACACGGTAGACAAAGTTGTGACAGTCTTTGCAGGTGGACCTCTCGTGGTCCTCACCCTTCCTCCACAGCGAGACGATCAGTAGCTCAAGGGCCAACCATCCAAGCAATACTAACTCCCAATTAATCCCGCGCAGTCGATTATGTCATTGCATGGCGGAGCACAGGTCCCGCTATGCTACAGGTGCTTCCATCAGCACAACTGAGCGTGCCATTTCCGCGTCGTGCGAGCACACCCCTACCTTGCCCATGCACGCATACTCGACACACCTTGTGCATGTCTCCCAGTGCGCTCGCAGGACGCCTATCAAGCTAGTTCAATCCCCTATGCCCTCACGCTGAAATCGCGAATATAGTTTGCTCCTTCATTGTTTTCTTTTCCCATTGTAGGAAATTCTACACAAGAAGACAGCATGAATACTGATCGACCACAATTGAGACAACAAATGTCTTCCATCCATTCAGCTCCTTGGGATTTCAACACTGAGTCCCCATTCTTGCTCCACAAAGCAAGACCGCAAGCAAATCAGTGTCACCGCATCGCAGCGCCTCACGCTATTTCTCAGCATTGACCTTTGCTTTCGCACTTCTTGCACTTTCCTATCAATCCCGCATTTATTGCATTGGGCTTCGGCCCCGCATCGGGCTCCGGCCCCGCATTTACGGCCTTAGGCTTCGACCTTACATCGGCCTTCGGCCCTGCATTTACTTTTGGGTTCCGGCCCCACTTTTGGGCTTCAGCCCCACTTTTGAGCTTCGGCCCCGCATCGGGCCTCGATCCTGCATTTATTGCTTTTGGGCCCCGGCCTAGTATTTATTGCTTTTGGGCTTCGGCCCCGCATTTACCGCTTTCAGGTTTTGACACCTCGCATTTACTGCTTTCAGGCTCATCTAAAATTCAAAATCGACTTGGATTCAAATTCATCCAAGCGATACTCCGAGGAGCAAGTCTAATCCTTCAACCGTAAAAGATCACAAGCAACGGCTCCTACGAACAGAGCATGGCCCTGCCCACCCGCCACGAAAGTCACTAGCACGGTCACATCTCCGACCGGAGAATGATCCCTACTCACCCTCCACTGTGGCCATCAACCAGCCACTGGGGCAACATGCACTCTTCCCTAAACTCTCTTTTACATTTATATGCATTCCCAAACAAGCTCCTGGCATGAGCGAACCCTTCACAGGCGCACTAGGACAGCCCCGAAGATGCCCTGTTGGTTCTGTCGGAATTGTTCGATTCGTCTGTTCTCATGTGATTCGGCTTCTCGAGCCTTCCCTAGGACGGCTGCTCATGCCAACCACAATTGGGGAAAGTACACCAATGTGGCCCCTAGCCACGGTCTACCCACTCCAGGGTGGCGATGACTAGATCTCGGAATTGAGTGTCCCCCACGTGCGGCACCCCATGGGTCGCGCGCTGGACGAAGGAATTTCCCATGGGTCCACTTTACATTTCTTACCACATATTCCACCGCATAATCGCCTAATGCATCATCCTCTTTGTCATCCTTCACAGGGACACGCCGGTCGCGGGCAAAGAGCGATGCGCGGGTTCACACCTCCTCGAGAACTCCTATCGGGTCTTTCTTCCTATACTTCAGTAGGGAAGGGCTCGACAAGGAGGTACCCCCTATGAAGCCGACGACGGAAGCATCCGAACGAGTCGCATGCCTTCAGCGCAACCGTCTCAATCGACAAAGAAACATGCCTATCGGCTTCGAGAGCACGCCCCTCCGGCGTACAACTGATGTTGGAGCCACAAGCACGATCGGGGACGATGATTGTACAAGGCGCCCACCTCAGGTCACATTAACAATGAAGATTAGGGCATTCACGTTCATCATTCAGACCGAGACCACCTCGAACATCATTCGGCCATGATGAGCATTTCCAAGCGACGTACACTGGGGCATCCCCGGTTGAAGCTCGCGAAAATACGACCTCGGCAAGCGACGTATACTGGGGCATCCCTAGTTAAAGTTCGCCCTGAGGTCGCCATAGTGGGTCACTCCAACAAACGACACTGGAATGCTCCTAGTCATCCGCATCAAGAATGGGCATCTTCCACAGCAAGCATCAGGACAACCTCGATCACACACTCCCTAGGGCAATTTTGCATTTTCTTTCTCTAGACAATAGGGGAAATCACTTGTAAAGATTGTAAGGACAAAGAACACGTAGTTCGGCTTCCGAATGCATGAAGAACAAACACCAAGTCTCCGTGAGGCAAAGCGCATCAAAGCACCTGCAACAACGAAAAAGTCGGGAAAAGTAAAACAAATACATGGGGACACGATACAAACCCCAGCTGCAAGAAAAAAAGAGCGAAAAGAAGCGGGAAAAAACCCGCCAATGAAGAGAGAGAAAAGATGCGGGAAAAACCCGCCAATGAACAAAACAAGGCACCGCCGAGATATAAAACTCCGGCACCGCCAATTCAAAGAAGAAATCAACAAACCCCGACAAAAAGAGGGAGCAACAGACGCAACTCCTCGACGGAGACAGAACGTAACGCACTCGGAGGTTGAATTATTCGAACCCTTCGCCCTTGCAAACTCGAGAGACAAAAGAATCGAGCCTGCTAGGTCGAAAACGCCTCGGGGCGATCTAGGCAAAAGTTAGGGCAAAAGAGAGGCACGACTGAAAATCTCGAGGCGGGCGGTCGTGGCAAAATGAGAGTTCATCCCCTTTAGGTTGAGAGGTACGGCCCCGAGGCGGGTGACCTTAGCAAAAGGAGAGTAAAATGAAAGATAAACAAAACAGTCACCTTGGGCCTTCGCACACTGCGCGGACCAGGGATCCCCAAGGGAAATGACCAGGTTATCTACTCTAACACGATCCCCGATCGGCTCTCCTACCGAACTCAACCGTCCAAGGCGGATTCTTCTTCAAGCACAGCGGGCGACCAAGCACGCAATCCAAACAGTTTAAGACAGCCAACACCAACCGAAGGACGGGAGAGAAAGGGGGGTACATCTCACGGCAAGCGTGAACCCGTGTATCCTTTCAGCCTAGGGCAACGTGCTCCCCAAGCTTTCTCTTTTCTCTTTGTCATTACACAACTCCAAAACGGGTCACAGCCACCCTTCAATCGGCTACCACAAAGCCAAAACCCTAGACATTTCTTTCCGGGAGTCTAGTCATAACACTCTGAAAATGACTAGACCGATGACGGTGACCAAATTTGAACAAAATTCCCCATGCGGGTTACAAATGCAGCCGCCCTACGGCACCCTGATGAGAAGGGTCCTAAGTTCATGGGCGCATCGAAGAATCGATACAGCCGCTTGGGCACCTTTGAGAACGTCTCGATATGCCCATGCAAGGCCAATAGGAGCCCCGGAGGCCTCACATCGGGGCCTCTGAAAGCGGGACCCCCATTCGCATCACCAAAGCAAAAACTCTCCACAGGTCGCCCAGGCGACCCGAAACTGAAGAGCATACGTTACAAACACTTCCTTTTACCTGTGCTTACAAATCGCTAGCAATCCCATGACTTACTAATGATGTCAGGATCACAGGTGCAACAAACGCAAGAACTACTGCAGACTCTGATTTTCGATCCCTCGGGATACGTAGGCGCTCCACCACAGAGCTCGAGTCCCACATCACAAGACTGGGCCATCCCCAACAAACAGGTCGTGCTCTCGATACGCCGTAAACCGTTGAGGGATGCCCCACGCTACCAAACGACCGACGTCCAAAGAAGGGCAAGCATCGGGGAATCATCATCAGTCATCGCACGTGATGCAATCCAGGCCCAACGCCAAGCAAACCACGTCACCTGGCTCTTTACGCGATCCCCGAGCAAGTGTCTCGGGTCTGTCCCGGTTTCAAATTCCCTCTCGGGTCCATCCCGGCTTTTAAATTTCTGTTCAGGTCTATCTTGGCCCCTAGGGTCCATCCCGGCTTTAAATTTCTATTCAGGTCTATCTTGGCCCCTCGGGTCCATCCTGGCTTTTAAATTTCTGTTCAGGTCTATCCTGGCCCCTCGGAGTCGCCACTTACTGTTTACGACCCATAGGTCGAGGGCCGTTAAGTCGCCCGGGTCTAGGGGTACAGGGTACACTTAAATGCTAAGGCAATGGTCATACATAACCGGAAATTTCGAATTCGGGGGTTCTATTACGTGCGGGCCTATATCCCGCACGCCCTTTCGGTACTCTAGTTTGCTAGGCTTGCCATTTTTGTTTATTTACCACGTGATTTAGGGTTGCACTTGACTCGCCCGTTTTGACACTATAAAGTCGATGAATTGATCAAGTTGGGCCAAGAGTTCGAAAGATGAGTAGGCTTGTGCGTCGAGGAATCGGTTCATTATCTTAGCGTTACAGTTCATCGAACCGTGATGGTCGATTCCCTGCGCGAACCGAAACCGCGAGTATTCGAGCTTACTCATCTCTTGGTAACAATGGACCGACTTGACCGGTTCGACACTCGGACCTCTCGCTTGCTGATCAGGGATCCTTACAAATGAATGAATAGATGTACAAATAAGGTCCTCACAATGTACACTCAAATAATTACAGAATACAACTGAATGAAATAAATGGATCCCGATCGGTTTGCATTGGGCCAATATTCCGCTCCGGCTCACCGTATGTTTTGAATGACCGATAAATAAATTAAGGCAACGCGGGCTCAAGGAGCCGGGGGTCGGGTCCGATTGAACCGATGGTTTGCATGAGAACCGATTAGTTCCCACTGTAACCGTTGGACCAATCGAGTTCCCGGGATATCTAAACACGTTTCACGCTTCCAATCCAAATTGCCTTCCACATAGGCCATATTTGGAGTGTGACGGTGACTTGGGGCTAGATCCCATTCCGCACTCGGGTTGCACGCACTCAGTGAGTGAGGAGGCGTTAGACCTCGTGTTCGGTGATTTGGGGCGTTGGACCCCGTGCAACACGTAGCCTATGGGTTCGGACCCGAACCGCAACAAATCAGCAAAAGCAAATGGAAAATAGAAGAAAACTGATAAAACTGATGGAAAACAGATAACAACTGACAAACGTAGGTGAATTCAGACAAGTTGTGTATTAAGTCGAATGTACGTGATTTAATCAGTTATCACCGGGGTTGATTTGCAAACAATGTATCTAGCCTAGGCAAACATAGATGGTGGGCTAGAATATGGTTCTAAGCCGATTACATGTGTGAATTTGTTTTAGAATCCTTATTCAGTGAGATGACACTGCGGTTTCACCGAATTAACCAAACTCGTATCTTGACTCTAGATTGGAATCTAATATTCCACCTATCCATTATCTAATGTTTGTTTAAATCAAGTACATGATTAATCCGGTTCTTCGTCTTTTGCAACTGAAATAAAAAGGTTCACCACCGAATCTACGATAGGAAGATAGAAATACCGAAAGTGAACGGAATGGGCCGTACGAATGAAACTCACACCCGAACGGGTTGCCCTTTTTCGTCCATAGATCGAGGTGTTTCGGTCTCCCTTACGCCTAGAATGTCGGCGAATCACGAAATGATGGTCATGCCCTTTGAACGGTAAAACGTGTAGGGCGTGTATGTGGAAGTTGGGATCGCATAACACGAAGAGGTCCAAAGAGGACTCGCGCACTTAGACATGAGCCTCCTCAAATCGGGCCTTGACTCAAGTCATAGCGCACGAGTGCTCCCTAGACACTAATTCTATTCGTGTTATGTGTCCCGATGTTTTGAAATTGTGAATTTTAAAAGGGCACTCTCACCGTTTAGTGATTCGTCGACGCGTTTACGAGTTGATATTCGATTTATCCAATTACTTAGGCCGAGTGGTTCGTTTAGCCGAATGGTACGTCCTGTTTCCCGTTTGTGAAGTGGTTTAATGATTGAGACCGCGAGCCTCAATTGTTATGGATCAATGAAATGATTGTTCGATATTAACGTACCTAACATACGAATTAACATGAAACCAATCATTAAATGAAAATTGTGATTACAATCAATTCCTTTTGACCGTTTCTTGCATGCGTAAAACGTCAAACGTGATAATAACACACATTCTATAAAGCCGATGCCGCCACGATCTTGGGTTCGCAAACAAGCACATAATGCAAACGCAAATATCATATTTAAAGGGAATCGGTAAAACGGCGTCGGCTCATGCAACAACGAAATAAAATAAAATAAAATAAATACGGGAACCGACTGATTTCGGGGTGAAAGAGAGCTCCTTGGACCCATTTAAGTCGTAGAGAAATGTTACCTACCCTTGGAACACGAGGAAAGAGTCGGAGAAGTGGCAAAGGGAGTCAGGAGACTCGGCTGGAACGAACAGACCCGAACCGGTGCAGTCGGGTCGACTGGCAGACCTGACTGGCAGTCTGGCTTGTCGGGGCTGTACCGGTAGATCGGGATGGAATTTTCCCGAGGGGCCAGTTGCGTTGGATTCCCAAGAGACTAAGAATCATTCCTATGGTGGTTTTGGAAGGAGAGCATGCGTAGATTTTCTGGAAATCGAAAACAAAGTCGGGTTAGCTAGAAGAAAACAGAACCGACTGGGCGGAATTGACCCGACTGGGCAGGTCAGAAAGAAATGGCTGTCCCGGAGGCTCCCGATGGTATTTTGCTGCAAGGTCGGTGGCATTGGACTCCCAACTCACTGAGGATCATGCCTGCAAAGGTTTCAGAAGGATATCATGCGTAGATTTTCTGGAAATAAAAAACAAAGTCGGGTTAGTAAAAAAAAGACAGATCCAGTCGGGACAAACAGACCCGACTGGCACCCGGCAAAAAAAAGGCTCTACAGGAGGCTCCCGGTGGTCTTTTGATGCAAGGTCGGTGGCATTGGACTCCTAACTGAGTGAGGAACACGGTAATAGGTGGCTCGTAGTGAGATTCAACCCGAGCTGACCTGTACGTTCCTGCAAAGTTCGGGTTAGAAAAGACGACCAGAGGAACAAATCCAACTGGCACTCGATGAAGAAAAGGCTCTACGGGAGGCTCCCGGTGGTCTTTTGGTGCAAGATCGGTGGCATTGGACCCCTAACTGATTGAGGATCATGCCTGCAGTGGTTTTGTGGAGATTAGACATGTAGATTTCCCTGAGAGATGCAAAGAAAACCGGAAAAAACTGGAAAAAATCTGTGAAGGGAGAAAAGAGAGAAATGGCGGTGGTGCGCGGTTGAGCGGCTCTCGGCACGTGACCACCTCGTCACGGGGGAGAGTGAGGATCATGAGGAACCCTTAGAAAGTGATGGCATGACTCGCCATGGTCGTGGGAAGGAGTGGCGTCGAAGAAGCCCGGAATGCACCCGTGAAACCCGATTCTGCTCAACTCTGGAATGCGGGGCTGAAGGGTTCAAATGCAAAAATTAAGCTTGGAAATGGACTTAGGAGGTCGAAAACATGTGGGATATGAAGTTTGGTTGAGTTTGCTTAAGTCGAGAGGGAAGAACTTGCATAGAAATCGGGAAAACGCTTAAGGGACTGTTTCATTGAACACGTAGCTGCATTCTGGAGTATTAATTTGGATGGTTTAGGGTGATTTAATTAGACATTCATCGCCTGAATTTCAATTCTAGGTATAGACCGAGTTTCATAATAATTGATTGATCTACCTAGAATTATTTGGCATGAGTTCGATTATCTGGCGTTGTGTTTAGCAATGTGGTTAATTGGAATGGTAACGGAAAGCCGACTTCTTGCTTGATATTAAGGATCGATGCCTCTAGATGTCCGATCCATTGTATGCACGTCTCTTTGAGGTCGAATATAAACGGTGTACACATTCTGATCGGTCTTGATTTGCGGCCTTAGAGACTTGTTTTGATCACCCTCTTGCCATAAGACGGGTCCTCCCCGTGTCTAGATGCCTTGGGGTCACTTTCCCTTGCTTTCTATGCCATTTCAAGTATTATAGAGTCGAGATATAAGATCTTTAAGTCGTGACCAGAATCTAAGTTGAAGTCGTGGAGTTTATGTTATCGAGCTTACCTCTCTTGATCCTACTCATGGTTCGTATAGTTGCCTTGCCTCGATTCTCTCGTGTTTGTTTATTGCTTTTGCATGTCACCTCGAGCCTTGGAGTAAAGAGAAGAAAGTCGGAGAGATAAGAATATAGTAGGCCGATACCGGTAGGGCTCGAAGATGACGGGGAGACTTACCTAGGCTTAGGTTGAGTCTCGACTTGAAGGCCACCTAGGTCCGTGGTAGTCAAGGATCTTCCGAGCTAGCTCATCCTGAGAATCTCTTTGGATCAGGTATAAATCTCCATCTTAGTAACATGCAATAGGTCTTTCGATGTTCGACGAGTGAATTCGATGAGCTTGACATGATTGTGTGCCTGTGAGTTGTGTGTCTGGATGTTTCCTTGATAATTTAATTAAAATCTCATACGAATTTGGATTAATCATATAAACTCAGTTTAAAAATTGAATTTAAATTCAGGACAGTCGGGAATTAGAGCTTTTGTCAGACGGTCCACTAATGACTAGCTCGATGGCTCGAAACTCGCAAACTAAAGCATTCGGCATATTTTAATTGAACTCAATAATTCCACGTACGGGGAAAGGGACGTGTAATTGGGCTAAATAAATCACTCGGTTTTAAGCAAAATGCATAAATTGATAAATTATCGGTAACCGCACCGATAATTTAAGAACAAGTTCTTCTGTCATAAAATCCAGAATTTGACTAACTGTGCATTCGGCATAATCAAACATGGGTAAATAGGCAAAATGGGATAGATTTTGGGTTTTTAGGCGAAAACATTTTTGTCATAATCTGTAAAAGCCACATCGTCACGGTACAGAATAATTTAAAAATAACCCACATATTCGAGACTTGATTACAGACATCGTGTTTGTCAGGTCCACTAAAATAACGTCGAATGTTACATGCCCTCTCCATCACCCTGTTTGCCTGTTTAGGGTAGGAATTCGCTTGCCAAGTAACCCCGGTGCATAACTTGATAAATAACGTAAACACGGCATTTAAAACACAACTTGTCTGTATTCATATGTTTTTATATGTTTTTGTCTGTTTTCATATGTTTTTGTCTGTTTTTGTTTGTTTTTGTTGCGGGTCGAGCTTGATCTTTTAGGATACGATTCACACAGGATCCAACGCCCGTAACCGTCAATCACGGAATCTAATTCCCCAATCACTGAGCGCGCATATTAATTTCAATTTCAGTCTTTTCAAACCACACGGTGAGCACGAGTAGATTAATGACCAAATGCAAACCAATCGGGATTCAGTCATTGTAATTTGTATTTTTATTTGAGAGAGCAATGTGAAGGTTTAATGTTGTGCATTTATTTATGTAAGAATCCCGGTCGGAGAGTGGACAATCGGAGCGTTTCCTCGAATTTACGGTGTCAAAACGGGCGAGTCAAGTGCAACCCTAAATCATGCGGTAAATAAATAAAATGGCAAGCCTAGCAAGCTAGAGTACCGAAAGGGCGTGTGGGAAATAGACCCACACGTAATAGAACCCCCGAATTTAGAATTTCAGGTTCCGTACAGACCATTGCCTTAGCATACTAAGTGTATCTTATTCCCCTAGACCCGGGCAACTCAACGGCCCTCGACCTTCGAGTCGTAAATAGGTAGTGGCGACTCCTTCTCACGTGCGTCCGTCGTGCGTCCCCGGGAAGGTGGACACTCCCAAGCCGCGTTGCATTTAGGCGAGCGCATACGTGCCCCGACGAGACGAAATTTGGTTGCGCACACCAGACGTTGATTGTAAACTGTTTCGACATCCATCAAAATTAGAATACAGGGTGTATTTGGTTTTTAAAAAATTTTCAACTCTACTCAACTAAATTCCACTTATCTTCAATTCAACAACACAATCATCACTTTTTTCATTTTTTAAAAAAATTTTAACCTTTCAATTCATTTTTTAATATTAAATTCTCTCAACTATTCATTACTGTTTTCACAATTCAACAACACAATCATTACTTGATCATTATTTTCTTATAACTATTCATAACTTTTTCTTATAATTTAACTATACAATCATTACAAACAAATTAAAACCAAAACTCAACTCAACTCAAAAACCAAACACATTCTTAATGATCTCCAACCAATTTGACTTCTTGTATGTGAGCACGAAACACTTTGTTCTCTGTAAATACCGAAGAAACTTGTTTTGCTACTTACCAAAATGATCCACATCGAATTTACTTAAGTATCTCCTAAACTTTCCAACTATGTACGTAAAGTTCAAATACGTACATACCTATGCATGCATTGGACTCCACCGCAAATGCATAGGAGATCTACTACAATTGTTTTTGTTCAAACTTATTATCGGGGCACTGATTGAGAAAGAAACTTATCTCCTTTAGCAACGGGGGTAGATTTGCAATCTTTCATGTAAATAAAATTACTCCCACTAGACTTATTGTATCTATATCCATCAATCGCATTCATCTCGAAACCAAATGGATGACAACTTGATGAAATTTATGACAATATTGACGAGATGCCTACTTTTGCTCGTAAATGAATTTGCAAACCATCTTCTTTGGGTCTCCCAAAACAAAGTTTTTGATTGCCCTTGTTCTTGAGGTTGTTGAATTTATTCTTCCGAAGTAGCCTCTTGAGACTGGATAAGGAGAACTTTAATATTGTCCTGTTGTTCCGAATTTATTGCTTGATCAATATCAGAGACAACAACTGCTGCAGGAAGAAAAACAAAATCCCTCTTCAAAGACAACACCCTTATTCTTATCTCCCCCAAATTAAACATCCTCATAAATCGAGCATTCCTCATCCCAAATAATCACTTAATAGTAGGATCATAAAATCTATAAACCTTGGATCTTTCCGAGGACCCAACAAAAAATAGCAATTTACCGTTTTTGTGTCCAATTTCTTGAATTTGACATATTTGGCCTTGCCTTAGCTGGACAAGCCGAAAAACATAGATGCTTTAAGCTAGGCTTCTTACCTATCCATAGTTCATAAGGGGTTCTCAATACTGCATTAATTGGCACTCTATTAAATAAGCAAGCCACAGCCTTTAGTGCCTCTGCCAAAACTAATTTTGGTAAAGTGATAAGTGTCATGTTTCGTCTCTCAGCAACACCAATGATGTTGGGATTGTCTAACATGGTGTACTGTGAGACAATAACATATTCATATAGGGATTTAGCAAAATATCTTGGACTATGTTCGCTTGACCCATCAAATCCTCTACAGTATTCACAACCATGGTCAAATCTAACAGTCTTAATCCTCTTCCCAAGTTGGTTTTTAATCTCGGTCTTTATAGTACTTGAACACATCCAGTGCTTAACAATCCGTTTGATTTTAGAGTTAAAGTTTTGAATTAGTAACTGAGATTTTAATTGCGGAAAAGGATAAAAAAAAATTTAGCCGTTTGTGGACCCCACCTCCCCTTCTATCTCCCTGCCCCCCCCACCCCACCCCAACTCAACCCGTGACTTTCAGTTGGATCATTTGACTGGTAGCCAAAATAGAAGCCAGCCCCTACCCTCCCAATCTTCTTCTTCCCTTGCGACAGATTGCCGGCCCCCTTCTTCCTTCTCTGCTCTACATCGTTCAAGATTTTCTTTGCGAATCTGTCGATTCTACCCCACATTCCCAATCCTCTGCGAACGCTTGAAGCCATCCCCTACCCCTGCAGCATTCGGTCGCCAATGAAAGCAGTGGACAAACGACGAATTTTGCCGGGCCCCTACCAGTGGGTACTCTTCTTAAGAGGCGTCTTCTTCACTTGCCACTTCCATATCAAAGTGAAAGGTAATTTCTTCCACCAATTTCATGTTATATTATGTGATTTTGCATCGTTATGGCGGGTTGGGGGAAGTTCTTTGCCCACACTGTTGGTTGAAGAAATATTTGATTTTTGCTCGATTTCGTTTGATTGTTGTCTGTGTAGCAGTTGATTGGTGGATTTTGTTATTGCTGTTGGTGAATTTCTTAATTCCAACTGCTTCAAATGCGAAAATACTGATCTGTTTGGATTGGTTTTGTGTTGCTGACCTCCGTAGCTTGCACTAGTCACGTTCCCCTGCTTACAGGCAACACCTGTTCGATGAAATCTCTGTGAAGGGGTTTGATGAAATAGCATTATAATTTGTACGTCGTGTTTGGATTGGTCCTGTATTGCTTACATCCGTAACTTGCACTGGTCACGTTCCCCTGCTCACAGGCAGCACCTGTTCGATGAAAAAATACAAAATTTTCACATTTTATCAATTATAGCAGGAACTTTTTATTGACATAAAAATGTACAAATTATCAATTGATATCAATGTTAGCATGACTTTCATTTTTTCAATCGGTGGGTCTCAATGACAACCACTGCTCGCTCAATCAGAATTGCCCATGACGGTAAAGGTCTCCAATGACCTCAATTAGGGGGATGGTGGCCGCCAATGAGACTTCCATTACTTTATCCATTCATTATTTTCTCAATTTTACTTTTTCCTTTTCAAATTCAGGCAATGAGGATCTTATCGAGGCCCATTGCCACCCCTACCTCGATCGGAGGGTATGGCCATAGATTCTCGTTTAAATTAACGGAAATATTGAGGCGTGCTAAAATTAATACCAAACTAATAGTTTGTGCATTTTTAGGTCAAAAAAATTCGTGCTGAAATTGATAAAATATGAAAAGTTTGTATTTTTTTAGGTAATTAACCCAAAAAAATAAATTGCCTAACTAATGAAGAAAGAACGAATACAATGAAGAGAAGAGAGAGGAGGGAGAGGCGAGGGGGGAGAAAAATTGGGAGGAAAGAGTGAGTGAAAAAGAGAAGTTAGTGGGTAATATATGTGAGTAAATTTATCATCTTAATTCAGAATAAATGATTCTTATGTGATGATGATGATAATTAAAAGAATATACCTAACCTGATCTACCAAAAAAATCAAAAAGAAAAAAAAAGAAATAGAAAATGTAACATGAGAATATAGAAATAAGAAAGTGACCAAAGCCCCTCTAATTCTCTTTATAATCGTAATAATATAATGGATAATACAAAAGGCGGATTTGTTAGGCATAGGAATATATATGTATGTAATGAAAAAAAAACTTCTAAATAATAATGTCCACATATTGCCTTAGCAAAAAATTGGAGATTCTTGGGTTGTATTATTATATAAGAATTAAAAGAAAATATTTATAGATATAAAAATACAATTTTATATTCGTAATTATGTGATTATTATTAATTAAACTTATTTTTTAAGAAGTTTTATGGTGCACAATTTCTCAAGAAGTTTTTAAGAAAGTGAATTATATAAAAGGCCTTCCTTATAATCTCCAAATTTCATTATAGTGTATAAATAAATATAAACGATAAGATAATGTATAAGATTACATCAACTAACACTAATTCTATAATATTACGAGAAGATATCGCATGTATTTTCAATATTTATTTTCTTCACGGTTATATAGAGATGAGTAAATCACCGATTTATCTCTCGAGGGATCGACATTACATTAAATGTACATATTAAATGAAGATCATATTATCTCGTCCGTCTATTTGCCACTAAAAAGTCAACGGAATCCTCTAATGTCCCGTAATTCGACCTGACATGACATTATTTTATTATTTTTTTCAGGAGTTATTATTTCATCCATCTCTTCTATTTATTTCTTGTTTTTTCTTTTAATTTTTTTTCTTTCCTCTGTAACCCGCGGGCCCTTGCTATCTGGATTCAATCGTTAACCCCCAAATCTCTGAACCACAAATCAATAACCCCCAAGTTCATGTCCCCCAGCTGCCTAACTCTAATCAAAGCACGTTAATCGAACTCATCGATGAATCGACCTGATCGACGATGGAGATAGAATTCGTTGCAGCTGTTCATTTGAGTCAATGCAGTGGCTCGAGCATGGTTAATGGAAGGGGCAGCCCCGGTGAGAGAAGGAGGACGATATCAGAGATGAGCAAAGGTTGCTGAGATGGTTGTCGGATTGAGAAGCCAAATTTTACTGAGGAAAGAGGCGGAGCAGACTGGAAGCAGCCGCTACGGTGGTCGCAGAAGATGGAATGAGGCAGAGGTCTGTTGGGTTGGCGATGGGAATTCCGATCTACCCCGTCCTCTTCGGCTATTGGAGAGATTAGTGAGGAGCCATCCCCCAGGAGAGGGAACCCGGGGTCCGACGATCGATTCAGGGACTTCATGCTGAAGAGATCCTACTCTTTCGGGTTCGAGAGGAGCATCGCCTCGGAGAGAATGCTGGTGGTGGAGCCTGCGACGACGTCCCTGAGGAGGTACCGCTGATGCGGGGGCGGGAGATTCCGGAGTTTGTTTTTGATCGATTTGAATGTATGAGTTTGTGTTTCATCATCTTCTTGGTTTTGTGAAGAGAAAGGGAGGACATATGAGATTGGACAGCGTGGACTCTGGAAATCGAGGGAGCAAATTTTCTGACTTTCTTTTTACATTTTTTATTTAAGACAAACTACTGTAATAAAAGGAAAGAACGGATATTATATTGTAACGAAATGCATAGAGAGAAATAAAGAATAAAAAGTGGTAAGAAATAATGAGAAATTAGCATTTCCCATCAAATTCTTAACGGAAGATGATGGAATGGGCAATATGATCTACATTTAATCGGTCAAGGTCAAAATTGATATAAAATATTTTTTGAGATCAAATTTAATGTAATATCGGATAAATTGTTAGTTTACTCTATATATAGGTATATATTCCTAATATCATAATAGTTAATTCTTAAGAAAAACGGGCAATTTGAACTTCTACTAACAAGGGGCATCTAGTTCCAGAATTCAACTTCTTGCGCTTGGTTCATGGCTGCTCTTTGGCCCTCCCTCCTGCCCCCATCTTTTGAGAATTAGCAAATAGTTCCATCCCATCGCGTGCCTTCTTGAGATATCTGCAAGACTGACTTGGAATTTTCCTTAATTGCGCAAACGCTAATTGACTTTAGAAACAGTGTAAGCTAGCAAGTCTAGCATAGGTTTACTAGTTTGATTTCAAACAAGTTAAGCTGATCGATTACGTCAGTCAATAGTTATGCACGTATTCATCTCATTCTAATTTACAGTCAGATAATTGCTTAAGAATTCATGACCTCGCTTGTAATTATATGGATCACTATGCTTCTCAACTTAAGCTTCCTTTTTACCCTTCTTGTATTTTATCTTTGAAATGTTTTCAATGTGGCCATCGTCTTGACGGGAGGAAGTCTGTATTCACGGCCACTGGCTCTCTGCATCAACTTGTTTTCAGCTTGCATGTCTAAAACATCTATTATTAGCAAGTATTGACTTAGCTTCTAACATGTGCGTGTTTATCCATGCCATCTCCCAAAATAAATTGTAATTGCTGCAAGGAATTTGAAGTTAATTTCTGCTCCTTCGGAAGCCCTTTGAGTTTGTGTGGTAAAATCTCGTAGTGTAAACCATTTGTTTATAGACAAAAACATAATTTACATAAATATCTATCCAGTCTTTATTACCTTACCTGCTATTTCTAGTTTCGAAAAACCCACCTTCATCTTATTGTCATCTCAAGTATCTATTACATGGTGAAACTGTCATCTCGTATGGTTGTTGTTATCACATTTGGGCGACTTATGAGCTATAGTTAACGTCCAGCGTTAGGAAAAGCTCAGTCATTCTGCAAACTCTCTGTCAGGCCGCTCAGACAGCGACTCCAGCACGGCCAACTTCTTTGTTCTTCTATGCATCTTCTTCTGATAGACTCAAGGATCATCCTGCCAAATTGAATCAATTAGCAGTATTGATCAGGTCCTGCACTGTGGCGGCAATTACCCACTTTGTTCAACTCTTGTACTTTTTCGACCTGAAGTGCAGCCAAGGTCACCTTACGAGATTGATGATTCAATTAACATTGATAGGCTTATGCCTCGAGGAAGATGTGCCCCCTTCGATTTTTCTGAAAGACTTATCAGTGGAAACGTCAAGCAGGGTTCAAGAGAGAAATATGAAAATGGGAATGCAGCTGTTGATTCTTCCCTCGCATGTAATATAATCGAGAATTATCATCGCTGTCCCCCATGTTTGAAAACGAAGGGGGCAAAACTCCTCAGATACATTCGTTTTGTGCTTCAAAGTCGAACGGTTTATTTGCATGATATTGTATAGAATGAAAGCCGAACTCTCGCATTGATTCGACGAGCAAGAAAGTTCCACTACCCTATACGTTGAGAGAAACAAGGCTTTTCCATGTACGAATGGACAGAGTAAGCTGCTTGTGCCCTTCTAGTGCACAGAAGTCGAATGGCATCCGTGCTCAGTCTGTACCCAAACAGCGCCAGCTCTCTTTCCACTCGCCATGAGAATATTACTGTGTTTACTGTAAGCCTGAGGACGAAGCGAATACAACATAGGTTCCTACGTTTGCAAGTCGGATCAATACTTCCCCGATGTTATTGCTTCTCATCCGAAATTCCCAGCTCGGGTTTGTCAAAAGAACAGCACATATCGTGAAGCAGAGCGGGGTTTTGGTACACGCCAACTATCGGATTCCAACTATATTATCATTCACTGATAGAAACCAAACCAGGACAATTTGTTAATCCAAACTCAACTCAAAAGCAACATAGCGAGAACTTTATGAATGCGGTGAATGCCTCGTCTTGCATTCAGTAGGGCCCTTCCCCTATCTATATACAATATTACAGAAACAGAGACGATTTATCGAAATGTGCTGAGTAGGATGGAGTAGATCTCTGATTGTAAGATCTTTCGAGTCACCATCAAGATCACGTGACAATTGGCACTACATCATGTTGCAAACCCCGTTCACGAAGCCGAAAGGATTTGAATTCATGGAAAGTCACGAGCCATATATTTATGATTTGCATTTATAATTGATTGGGTTTGATTATTGAATATCTATAGACGAGTTGTCCACTAGAGAAACCACCGTTTTCAGCTTTACCATCTCCGGTTAGGAGGAAAATTTGGATTGGAAAGTTCATCAGCTCTCCCAAATGAAAACTATAAAAGTAGTCTTAAAACCATGAAGGCCTCCATCATCTCGAGGTGAGTAATTTATATTACAAATCGATTAGTTGGGAGATAATTCGACATTAACTAGAAAGCGAGGTTTCCGTGCAAATATGTCAAGAACTTTCTACTGTTGAAATATATACAGTGATGTAATACTTTTTTTTTTTTTTTGCTAAAACGAGATATCCGGACTTCGCCCCACTAATTTCCAAAGCTCCGTGAACTCCCGGCGACTCACAAAACAGGTAATCACGTCAAAGGCGCTCTGGTGGCTCCTAGGAGTTTCAAACCCCGAGATCAAGTGCATACTTAAACTCCTCCTTACCACTAGGCTAAAGAGTTTACAGTGATATAATACATGAAATCTGATATATTGTTCAGCCTTTCTGTCTCTCTTTTTTTTTCTTTTTTTTTAATAGTTCATTAGTCTTTTTGTTCGTGGAATGGAATTAAGTACATTCACTTGAGTGAGCTGAATATTAAGATCGCTCAATATTTTCAAGGTAAGGGATTATTTCCATATATAACGCTATAAATATGTAGAAGTCTAAGTAAGAAATTAACTTTATAAAGGCTATAATGGAATAACTTATACCTTAATATTTGATTGGCTTTCAATACGATAACCAATAACTCGGCCTGCACACACTCGCAAGCCTTTCGCCTAGCTTTACTTAAGCATGCATTCCTTGTCATCAACTAATGAATATCTGGAGAGCTCTGCATCAAAGCTAAGAAAGCAAAATTGGTGCCATCTTGCTTGAGCCAGAATTTTTCTGAAACATAATGATTCCACATTTCTGAAGGCCACACCTATAAATCAGTCATTTTTTACAATACAAGATAGAAAATTACAAACCATTCTTCTATAATAACTTTTCTACTGAAATCGGGCAAGTCGGTTAATCTGTATTCAACAAGAGGGGTACTGCAGATAAGCACTGCTTCTAAATTCATCTATAATGCCATCATTCATGCCAAAAATAACTCGAAGAGCAAAGGCTATGTAAGGACAGTTGCTTTCCCTTAGACAAGAAGAGCAAATAATAATAGCAGCCGTAGCAGAAAACTGAGCATAATGAACTCAGAGATCTGCTCTGTTTGGGTACCGAGGGAACGGAATAACATCTCTGATGTTATCAATACCAGTAGCAAATAGAATCATCCGCTCAAAACCTAACCCAAACCCACTGTGCTTTACGGTACCATAACGTCGAAGGTCAAGGTACCATTCATAGGGTTCGAGAGGCAGCCCCATCTCTGTAATCCTGTCAGAAAAAAAAATGCCAACAAATTTAAAAACAAAAAACAAATAAGGAGAACTGCAGATCCAACAAAAATTTGGAGGTCCTTTCAGAATCAATTAATTTTTGCACCTTTAAGTTTGTCTGTATAGGTTTTAACAATCTGCACCATGCTGTTCTAAGTTTGGCGTTGAGACCCTTTTTTTCTTTTAACAACTTACCTTCAAGTGCCAAATTTTGTTCTACTTAGCACCATATAGCTAACACTATTCTTCCTGACTATACATCACCTCTCAGCAACTCATTCAATCTCGGCAACCTCACCCTCTTTTTTCTTCCTGGCGCAGCTTTCTAAAATGTGTTGTGGATTATACATGGAATCAAATAAAAATTAAAGTTATGTACTATTCAGCATGCGCGACCTTAAACTCAAGACTACAAGGCAAAGATAAGTGACATGAAAACTTCAAGGTGCAAACCGGTCTGCAAGCAAAACTTGAAAGTAGAAAAGATGGTTTGCAGTTAAAACAATGCATCCCAAATTAGCCAGCACCTTATGTCAAGTTCCATAAGAGCAAGTAAAAGCGACTTGTTACCTGTCCCTGATAATCTCGTAGCGCTCTTCCCTTTGGCTTCCACCAATCAGTTCTCCCACCTACAGTCCCAGGAATCAGTAAGACTGATTTCTTAATATACGAGTTTTACAGTAGAAGAGTGGACCAACCTTGGGTACAAGGACATCCATAGCTGCCACAGTTTTCCCGTCATCATTAAGCTTCATATAGAACGCTTTAATTCCTTTAGGGTAATTGTACACGATAACGGGCTTTTGAAATATCACCTCGGTCAAGTATCTGTAGTTGGACAATAATATCTTTAGTACCTATCACGAGAGCAAACATTGTTCTAATCAAGAAGCATACCTTTCATGTTCAGATGCTAGATCCATTCCCCATTCCACCTTATTCTCAAACTCTTTACCACCCTTTACAACCTCCTCTAGCATGGCGACTGCTTCCGTATATGAAACCCGCTCAAAGGGAGTAGAACCAACCATTCTTAGTCGATCGATGCAGCCTTTGTCATAGTTCTTGGCCAAGAATTCCATGTCATCAAGACAGTTGTCAAGCAACCATTTGCACAGAAATTTCACGTACGCCTCCGCGCAGTTCATATCGTCCTTCAAAAACATCAGGAATTTAATAACTAAATTTTCCCATATTCATGCCAGACAAATATCCAGCACACACTCCAACTACTATAAAAACTAATGCGACCATCAGCTGGAAGTATCACTACGATTAAGCAGATGATAAAGGCTCGGAATTTTTACCTTCAGCTCAGCAAAAGCTATTTCAGGCTCCACCATCCAGAATTCTGCCAAATGCCTCGAAGTGTTCGAGTTCTCAGCACGGAAAGTCGGCCCGAAAGTATACACGCTACTGACAGCACAAGCAAAAGTCTCCACCTGCAATTGCCCTGAGACAGTCAAGAAGGCTTGCCGGTCAAAAAAATCTTTCGAATAATCAATCTTCCCATCTTTCACAGGGAGGACACCGGGTTTAAGTTTTGATCTCTCTTCAAGCCTCGAGTGATTTTCTTTGGCTTTGTGCAACTCAGCCACAGCAGCATCAATCTTTGGTTTGCCCGTTTTAGCAGATTTCAGCTGAGAAACCTCCGCTCCCTTCTCGTCAATGGCAAGCTTAGCAGCTTCGATGTCAGCCTCAGTTGGAAGAGGAGACTTGAGCAGCTTCTCGGCATCACTGATCAGAGTTGTCACTTGGAACATTTCGCCGGCACCCTCGCAGTCACTCGTTGTAATGATCGGAGTGTGAATGTATAGGAAGCCATGCTTCTGAAAGAACGTGTGGGTTGCATAGGCCAATGCGTTGCGAATCCGAGCCACTGCAGATATCTGAAAGACAAGCATTGATTCTCAGCTCATCGTGCAGAATCCATAGCAACTCATATCGCGCTTCAAGGAAAGAATGGCATTTGCATAGACACAGAATCGAACTTGACGAAATTAAGGTTACCGTGTTAGTCCTCGGGCGGAGATGTACGACGTCCCTGAGGTTCTCGAGCTTGAGCTTGGTCTTTGGCAATGGGTACTTGGCCGGGTCAACCGGTCCGACATGGACAACCTCCTCGACACGGAGCTCGATATTCTGCTTCGTCCCCGGGGAGGATCTTCAGCACGCCGTCCAGCGCCACGCAAGTGCCCGTCGGGACGAGCTGCCCGGATCCGCCACGCGCGCCCACGCCGCAGTCCACAATGACCCTGAGGTTTGCGGGGCACGTGCCGTCGCTCACCTCGAGGAAAGCGAACGACCCGCCGCCCTGTTTCCGGCCTCTTCACCCAGCCTTCACCCAGCCGCCGACCCTGACACGCTGGCCGGCGAGCCCCGCGCCGCCGTCTGGGCGGCAGACGATCGACTGATGGGCGCGGTCCGAGAAACTCGTGCTTGGCCACGGTGGCGACGTCGCCGAGGTGGCGGCAGCCATTTGCTCCACTGGCGGCGCTTCCATTAGAGTGGGCTGACCCGTAAACCCTAAACTTCGTATCCTCTCTTTGCTATCGATGGGCGGGAGGGAGGGGAGGGGTCGAGTGTTGCGGGACCCGTTGAAATCACGTCCCAATTTTATAGAGGTTGGCACGTGGCGGAATCCTACTGGCATCTGGTTTTTTATTCGTCCACGTCGGATTGAAATACCCGTGGAGTCCAAGTCCAGTATGAGACTGCGCTCCACTAGCAAACCTTGCCGAGCAAGTAAACGGGAATTTAAGCAGGGTATCTATTCTTGGTCATGTATGTCATATGGAATCTATGTAATTATATGATTTCTTTACTTTATCCTGAGAATATTGTTTTTCTCTTCAAAATGTAGGGGAGGCATAATAAAGTTGTGCTAAGATGCTAAAGAATGATGAAACGTTTCCGAACGTTTCCGAAATTATTTTTTTTTGTAAGTACGTTTCCGAAATTAATACACATCAATGTGCATCCTGGGATCAATGATACCAATTACCAATGGAATTATCTGTTTTCAATTGGTACGTTGCAGGGCGATATACTACATACATTAGATGTGAAAATAAGGGATTGTGCAGATTACTTTTACCAAGGAGTAATTCCAAGACAATATTAGCGCGAGTCATAGTACCGAATGCCAGAGTAACCGAGCTCAGATGCATTTGAATTTATGGTTGGCTGTGTGTCACGGCTTGGGATTAGCATGTGAGATTGTGTAAGGGTTTTGTGGAATTGCAAGTACTGAT